>NC_087377.1:17258517-17558517 GCF_963675165.1 Halichondria panicea | reverse complement strand
ATGTAAAAATACAATTAATTATCTATAACATTACCTTCTGCAAGAGTATGTACATGGTGTATATGGTGTATATCGAAATGTCGCATATTTAGTAAAATGGTATTTATTTATTTGGTCTGCAGCCGATCAACTGATTCAGAGTTGGATTAATGATGTTCGACTCGAGTCCAAAGCTCTGCCCACTTCCAGTGACTCCCTGTCCTCTGTCGACTGGCTACACGGAGACGCAGGTCAAAGTGCAAAGGCCATAGTTCAAGATCTAATGACAAAAAATTTAGACATCAGGACTAAAAGCGTTAAAAAATCGCACGATCCAACGGTTTCCATGGATATGAGACATAAAAAGGTAAGACACTTATTAATAATTTTAGTACTGTAATCTGATTGGCTACACAGGTGCGTGAGAGACGTGTTGCTAGGGAACAGAGGAAGGCTCGTCAGTCAGCGAGGGAGTCCCTGGCTAACAAAGCTCATCAAGAAGCCACAGAAATAGTGAAAATGGAGGAAACGCAATCACTGGCAAGACGTAAACGAGACGAACAAATAATCGCTCATCACATGACACAAATTAGGGCGGAGCTCCGAGAGAAAGAGCGGCGCTCCCGTTTGGTTGCCGTGGATACCATTCCGTTAATCAACCCAGTAGCGGAAGCGGAGAAATTCATTAAAGACGAGCGAAAACGTCAATCGACTAGAATTGAATTATTGAAGCAATTGGAGGAGATTGAATTGCTAGACGCCAAGAGCAACGTCAAGTTGTTACACAACTGTTTCAGTCGTTGGTATCAGATGGTGGTCATCGAGCGCGGTAAAGTTGTGAAGGCTGCGGCCGTGTGTGAGTGGAGACTGCTAGCGAAGGTGTGGGGGGCGTGGCTAGGGTGGGTGGGGACGTGTCAGCGACGGAGAGAGAGGGATCAGACAACCAGAGAACTACAGAGACACAGAATGTAAGCTAGTGCAATATCTTCGCATAGTTACTGTAGTGAAGTTGTGATTCTTTATAATGGCCCTCTGGATAAATATTGTTCAAAGCGTTCAAGTGATCTAAATTCAGCAATTTTTTTGAAAGCTTGGAAGGAGCCTGTTCAGATGGTATGCTCAAATCTCAAGTTTAGATTTGGCCATGTTTTTCTATTTTCGGGAAAAGATCATGGGCTGTAATTATATAGCCTATGGTATTTTGTCAAAACAGCCCCAAAAAAATAGACTTTTGATTTTAACACATCATCTGAAAGGTCTCTCTCTAAGCTTTCAGAAAAGCATAAAATTGACGTTATTGGACCAACAGAACTAAAGTTATGGCCGTTCAAAGATGCTCTATTGAACGCTGTAGTAGCCAGGTCCCCTTCATTGAAAGTACTGTGTAATGATTTTCTCTTGTCTAGTTTGTACCAGCGAGCCAGCTCCCATCATCGCTCCAGACTCCTCTCCAAGATTCTGAGGGGGTGGGGGACGTGGGTACAGCGGGTACAAGCCGAGAGACGAGAAGAGGCAACAAAGGTCGTGTACAAAAAGAAGATGGAAGCCCTACTAGCAGCTGCTGCACAGAGAGTGGTCAACATTAAGTAAGTGTATCTACATGTATGTAGTCCTTGTACATATCATACAACTTTCATACGGTACAGGGTCACAAAACAAAAATGTACAATCATGTATTGTATTGCTAGGGGGCTTTGAATAATCCCATTTTGGTTATGTAATAAGAGTCAGCACGCCTTACCAACCTCAGAAGCCCCCTACTTGTTTGTCTAAGGTTGTTCACGCCCTTGCGTGCTATCCCTCTCTTACAGTGTGCCTCCAGTTGAAGTTGTTCATGTGCCCTCCAAACCTCGCCAGAAAATGACCCCCTCACAACGTACAGACACTATCCAATCATCTCCAACCCCCACAAACCCCCCCATATCAGCTACCCCCATACAACCAAAGCCCCCCATATCGGCTACCCCCAAACCAGTGACCCCCTTACAACCAAAGCCCCCCATACTTCATCAGCCATCAGCACAACATTCACTGTGGAAGACGGCCAAGGATGAGATGGTGAGTGTGGGTGTGTGTGGGCGTGAGTGTGTGTATGTGTGAGTGTGTGGGCGTTATGATCATACGGTTATGTTGTGGTTGCTTAGGCTCAAGTATTGGCAAGAGTGGAATCTGAGACTACAAAGAACGACAAGAAGACCACCTCCATTGTTAAAAAAGACACCAAAAAACGGCCACCGAACAAAATCACTCGCCCAATTCCACTATCAGGTTTGTTACAAAAATTACATTTTAGTTTAATTATACACTTATATCAATTCTCGTCTAGCTATGGAGCATAGATCAACTGCCATGGCAGAGCGTAGGGCTGCTCGTGTGGCGAGACAGACAGCGCGTGAGGAGGAGAGACTAGAGGCTCTGGCTAGAGAGGAGGAAGAGAGGACGAGGGCAGAGACTGAGGCAAGGAGGGAGAGGGAGGTCACTAGGAGAGCTGAGAGAATGGCTGCTAAACAGGTGAGGGGGGAGGAGCTGTATCATCAGTGAAATTTTTGTTTAGTTTATTAATCCGAGGCGCGTGGGCGGCCACGGGTTATAGTAGTCGTTTGGTTTGTTTGTTTGTTTGTTTGTGACAGGTGAATCTACTCACCTGGATGCCACAGCACTGCGTTTACAGCATGGATAGCCTTCATACAACAAGTTATTAGTTTTAATAGTGGCAGAATTTCATGTTAAACCTTCGTTGTCAAATAAAAACGAGCAAAAGCTAAGAAGCTTGTTACTGGGTCTGCTTACCTGGATGTTCTAGCACTGCGTTTACAGCATGGGTAGCCTCCACACAACAAGTCAGTACTTCTAATAGTGGCAGCTTTCGGTGTTAAAGCTTCTTTGTCTAATAAAAGCGAGCAAAATGTAGCTTGAACAGAACTTGCACATGCGTTACTTATAACTGAAGTGATCCTGTACCAGGTCCAGAAACAATGGAACAGGGTCACTAAAGTAGAAAGCTTGCTTTAGCTGACTGAGATCCATGCAGGACCTGGAGCCATACTTCTCTGAGACTCCAGGCTTCTTTGCTGTGATCCTAATCCACAGTGCATATATCTATAGTACTACTACCTGTTCTCAAATGTTTCAGCATGCCTCCAGTCTGGTTTAGTTTTATTGCTCCTGAGTTGCTGTACAAGTCATGCATGATGATGATAACAACATCACTAGATATGCACTGCATTATATCACTCTTCTGGTTTCTTTATAATCATGTCACCAGCCGAGGGTTTGCACTTTAGTGCTCTAGTTTTTTTAGTTAATAATGGTTCTTGATAAAAGTCTGAGGAAAAGGCAATGTAATACATAATAACAAAATATATAACAAATGTCATTTTCCCAAATAACTATTTACAGTATAATTATGTAATCAGTGAAGTGCCAATTGAAAATTGTTGCTTAAATTATGACCTCCTGAATATTGCTTAATTGACTTTTCTCCATGCAGCGTGAATTGGAACGTGAAGAGAGGCGGAATCAAATGGAGACACTCAACCAGAAGGCCAGCGACCATTACAAACTAGCTCTACTTCGAAGCAAAGGTCTAAATGCGTGGGTGAGATTCACTGTGGCTATGAGGGACGGGAGGGCACTAGCGGACAAAGTCAGAGGTCAATCTCTCGTTAAGCGGACGTTTGTGAGATGGAAGGTGGTCAGAGGGCAAAGGTCAATGGCTCGAAATAGAATGGCTGATGAGTTACATAATCGACATCTTCAGAAGCAGTCCATGAAAGCATGGAAAGAGGTGAGTATGTGTGTGTGTGTGAGTGAGTATGTGTGTTTGTTTGAGTAGTTTCTGTACTGTGCCCAGAGTTTTCAAAGTGGTAGCTATTTTCAACCCTCAATTTCAATTCAACACACAAATTTGCCTCTTTTATGTAGTAAACTAGGCCTAAGAGGTGGTTATTTTGTGTCTAGAGGTGGTTAGTACCAACCGCCACCGACCAGTGTAGTTTCTGTACTCTCAGTGATGTGTACAGAATTTTCCAAGTATTGGAGCTGAAAGCATCTTCTATATTGCATGTGTTTGTTAAGAAACCTAATAAAGTACATGTATTGTGTGTGTGTGTGTGTGTGTGTGTACGTTATGAATTCATGTGTATTATGAATGTGTTTAAAGTGGCAGATTCCTTTAAATGGTGTAATTACAATTAAGACTTAGTAGAAACGCTAACACACTCACTGTAGCCAAGTAACCAAGGTGTTTCTTCTGTCAGTGCAATTATAAAACTAGTAGAAATACTAACATTGTAACTAAAGGCCACCATACACCAGGCGACTTTCAGGCAATCTATTGTCTACAACAGATTGCCTGAAGTTGCCTGGTGTATGGTGGTCTTTAAAAGACTATATGGATGGCCTCACCCACTTGTTAGATCCACTCTTCAAGTTTTGTAACTTCTGTTGCAGTTAGCCACATTCACGTGTGTGCGGAGCGGGAGGTAGGTGGTCGGGACTCCGGCTTGCGCAACACCTATATTTCTTTCGTTTCTGAAGTTCTCAGTAACATGTCTGTATTGGTGCACTGGCTAGGACTCTAGCTTGCACTTAAGTTTCATTAGACTCCATCTGCGCACTGGTCGGGACTCCAGTTACTGGCTAGGACTCTAGCTTGCGCGGAAGGTCGGGACGCCGGCCGAACCACTTTTTTTATTTAGTTTTGGTTGTAGGCAATGAATTTCCTGGTTTATAGTGGCTTTAACCCTTTCCCGGCTTTAATTAAAAAAACAAAATACAGAATAAATACATATTTTTCTTTAAAAATACATATCTCATGAACAATGCATTGAAATCACTTGCAACTATTTCCTACAGGTAGCCCAGATCCTGGGGGTACCATGACATCATCATCGTTACCTAGCAACTGACCACCCCCCACTAATTAACGATTTTTTACACATTTCACAATTATGAACATAAAGAATATTGTATGAAGGCATGAAGTAACTAAAAACACTAAGTAAGTGTTCTCAATGTTCTCACGGTGACATGGTTCAATCAGGATCAGCAGAAACTTCTCTGCGAGGTTGTATCGGCAGACGCTCTTTTCCCGGGAAATGTTTTCTTCACCTACACACAGGTTTACAAGTTCAATGGTGGCTCATGATGTCCACTTGTGTACTAACTAGACTAAGCATACCATACTGAAGCTATCCAGACTACATATGATACTCCATAGTTACTTACAAGGTCCAGGACTTTGGTTCATGCTCAGGAGCTTCTTCCTCTGGCTCTTCAGGCTCTATGTTTATAGCTTGACCTCTGACAAGTAGTTTCCTCTCTTGGTATGATCCCAGTCACTGTCCTTTTACTCAACAAGGCCATAAGTATCGTTATTCTCACTGTCTAGCTGCCCTAGAACCTCGCTGAGGTTGTACTACGAAGATCTTGTAGCCATTATCAAACGGTCACTTTTCTTTCGACAGTACTGCACAAAGCGTACCTCGAGGCAAGATATTAAAGATACCATGTGAAAGAGCAGCCCAATGCGCATGTGCTGGTACCTACAGTGTGCGCATAGCTCCAACACAGCGCCCACAACGATTTTTGAAAATTATCACTACCGCTGCCGTCATATGACGGCTAAAGCCGGGAAAGGGTTAAGTGTTACTAATTATTGCAATGTCATCTTTCTCTGTGCAGTACATGGTTGAGTGTGTTCGGTTGGAAGTGCTGGCCGGGGCTAGTGTGATCAGACTGTTGACTAGGCGTGTGTTCCGAGGCTGGTCACGGCTCACTAGAGAGGGGAGAGTGAGGGGGTGGGAGATGGACAGGCAGGCACGGAAAATGCACGAGAGGTAAACTATGTAGTCAGTTAGATGTAAATGATCACTACGCCGTACATGATGCTTATAACTTGTGGCATTCTGTGGCTAGGGTGTGTATAGCCTTTGTATTGTTTCTATACACGTATTTACTAGTGTGGTGTCTATTGGACAGTCAATAATAATTATGTCATGCTCTATATACATTACTTGTGAGATTTCTGGCTACGGGTGTGTAGCCTCTGCATTGTTTCTCCCCCCACACAAACACACACACACATCTATACACACATCTATACATGTAACAGTGTGGTGTCTGTGTTGGATAGTCGATACAATCATTACTGTATATGTACATGTGTATCATTTGTTGAGATTTCTGTGGCTTGGGGAATTTTTGTACATGTAGCTAGCATTTTCGTCAGGGATTATTGCATGTAATACATGTACATGTACTTTGCCTTATTTTATCTCAGTCTCTGTCACTCATTGCATCCATGCCCAACGTAATGACCTCCCCCCCACACACACACACTATAGGCGTCTCAAGAGTCGAGTGCTGCATTGCTGGGTGACCTTTGTACCCTTGTCCCGAGAGGAGAAGGCACAAGAGAGCAGGAGGGCACAGCTGAGACGCAAGGTGGCGTCATGGTTACAAGACTACTCCCCCACCACTGAACATTGACTCTATTATGTTATTTACTAGGGCAGCCTAATATCACTTATGTTGTATCATGTGTTTTCCTTGTGTTGTGAAAACTGCAATTTTGAATTATTGATCTTTTCCAGTTTATATTCCCTTAACTTACATAGTCTCGATTCCAGGCCGCACTGAGGCTTTGTGAAGGAGGCTATAGTGTCCACTATGCACAATGGTGTGGAATGTCTTGAAAATTATAGTCTCTAAATGATAACAGCCTTACATATACATGTACAGGTATGTAAAACAAATGAATGTGTTGTGTTGTATTAGTCATAGCAAAATAGTTTCACTTTCTGTACTGGAATGAAAATTTTGGCATCGAAATATTGCAGCCTATCCCTTGATTTAACTGCATAGATCACATTCACTGTTTCCATTATTTGCTTATTTAGTTTCTTAGTTACTTATTACTTGTTGTGTTATGGAATCATAGATATGATGGCACTCGTAACTCAGAGTGTGATTGTGATGCTGCTATGCACTCTCAGTCAGTGCAGTGCAGCTGAAACAGTCAGCTTTAGCAGTGGCAGTGAATCTCAGACAGTAATGGAGGGAGACAGTTTGTCAGTCTGTGTGATGGCGACACTGGACCCTGGAGATAGTGTAGAGGTGGGACTATCAGTCACTCCAGCAGGTAAACAGTCACTCTGTTAATTTGATTATGAATGTATAATAATAGGAGGACTTGATGTTCCTGCAAACACATTGCATCTGACTAACACCACTACTACCCCGGATAACTGCTGGATGGTTACTGCCATGGAGGATGATATTTATGAAGTGGATAGTCAGACATTTACACTGGAGCTTGTTCTTACGAACCCAACATCGTCAGATATTATGCTGACAGATCCAACTCCTGCAACTACTATCACAGTAATGGATGATGAAGGTACAATTAATTCTTTTTTTCAAACTTTTGCGAAATATATGTTTTGCAGAGGTGATGGTAGAGTTCACAATCTTTGCGGGAACAAAATTAGAAGCTGTCATTGCAGTAACAGAAGGGCAACCTACTGTTGAGGTGTGTGTTGAAGTTAGTGGTGCAACTATTAGTGAGAGAGAGGTGATGGTACACGTTGCTACTAGCGAACTGCAGGACGATCCAAAAGCAGCAAGTAAGTAAAGGACAGCTTGTATACTGCAATTTGATTTCACTGTTAACAGCCTCGAACAGGGATTATGCACATTTTACAATGGATGCAACATTTAATTCTACTGTATCACGAGTTTGTGGGATTAGTGTTCAAACAAATGTGGACTTAATTTATGAGAGCTTCGAGGTGTTTAGTGTGAGCCTATCAGTCGTTGATGCCAGTGCTAATCCGAGGATCACACTTGGGGCAAATAAAATCATTCGTATTAAAGAAGTGCAAAGTAAGTCCTGAATCGCAGATTTTCTCTTATCCATGCTCTGGCTCTTACAGGAGCTCTAGTATCGCTAGTGAACCAAACTATAGTGCAGAATGAAGGAGATGGTGATGTGTCAGTGTGTGCTAGACTAGACTCTCCAGAGGGAGGGGCAGAGAAAGAGATATTTATAACACTTAATAATAGTGAGTTGATCGTGATATAGATATTGATCTCATTGATAATTGTTTTACCTTAAATGTTTCGTATCAATCTCTAGCTGATATCTTGCTTTCTGTTGACTTCACCTTCCCCTCCAACTCTCGTGTGGGGGCTTCCTGGTGCCTAACTATCCCAGTTACCAATAATAACGTGTACGGAGCAAATGCTGTGTTGACTGTTACTCTTGGTAAAATAGTTGAAGGTCAAGCAAGATTGGATCTGGGAAACACGATGACAACAGTGACTGTCAACGATGATGATGGTGAGAAATTATAGTTGAAGGGGTTGCATTATTTACCTTGTATGGTACTGCTATATCTGTATGAGTTACTAGTTTATCCACTGCAGATGTCACTATTGAAATGAAGAATGAAACTCTAAACCAAAATGAAGGAGATGGTGATGCCATTGTCTGTGCTGTACTCACTAGACCAACTGGTGGTTTAGGACAGTCAGTCACTGTCCAGTTCACTGCTCCAGCAAACCTATCTCTTAATGGACAACTGACACGTATGTTGGGAAATAATTATACACACACTTTTGTTGACTATAAACACATTATGCTCTGCATGCATACAGATGATATAACCTTCCCAAGTGGAGCTGCACTTCTCTCTGAACAATGCATTACTTACACTGACCCTGTGAGCAATGATGAACTGTTTGATACTACAAGTCCACTGGCATTATTCGTTGTGACATTGAGTGATAACCAGGATCGTATTACTGCCACTGGTACCACCACAATCAACGTGTACGATGATGATGGTGATCATTAAACTCAGCTGTAAACAATTTATGACTTACTTTGTTTATTATATCTAGATCCGGTGTTGGCTCTATCACAATTGTCTTACACCTTTGCGGAAGTTACGGAGGAGACTGGAGAGATCTGTGTTGTGTTGGAGGGTCCATCTGGAGGACTGGCAACTGGAACACTTGAAGTGCTGTTCAATATTGACACAGGGAATATCAATAGATCAGCAAGTTAGTGTGTACAGTTCAAAGCTGTTTTTCAAGTTCTTTCCCACACAGCTCCACAAGTTGATTTCACTACTAGTTCTCTAGTGCAAACGAGGCAGTTTTCAACTATTGGAGAGTCCAGATGTATCTCAGTGACAATAGTTGATGACGTCACCGCTGATCCTGGTGAATCGTTTCGGGTCACAGTAACTTCCCCCAACAATCGAGTTACGTTTAGAGGTGGAGCGGTTGCTATAGTAATAATCGACAATGATGATGGTAAGCAAAAATATTACTTGAATTTTTAATTTCATATTTTCTGTGTATCCTTGTAGTGCTGCCTGGTCCAACTAACCTCAGAAACTCTACAACAGAATCTACAAGAGTGTGGTTGATGTGGGACCATCCAGAATTAGATCCTACCTCTGTAGCACTAATTAAGTACAGTGTAGTGACATCGACCGATGGTTTCCCATCAATGTCGCTTACTACAAATTCCCCCTTCCTTTTAATCACTGACCTTGTCCCGTATAAACAATACCACTTCTCTGTCAGTGCTATTTATGAGGAGGGCAACATTGGTGAAGCAGTTTCAATTGATGTAAGAACAAGACAAGACGGTACGTCAAACACATTCTTGGTACTTAAAATAAATCCTTCCTTTTGTAGCTCCTGGGATTGTAACTGCTCCAACAGCCAGTTTCACGGCAACCACCCTCACCCTCTCCTGGGGTCCACCAGCTGAACCTAATGGAGTCATCATCACCTACACACTGTATGTGGACTACCTCAATGGAACCATCACGAACATCCTCACTACATTCGAACAGTTCATCGTATCTCCCCTGAGGCCCTATCAAACTATATCAGTGCAAGTATCAGCCAGTACTTCAGTTGGTGAGGGACGAAAAACATCCAGTATGGAGTTCACTACAGCCGAGGCCAGTGAGTTAATGCAGTATCATGTAGTATACGCTTAATGTCATGTGATAAACCATTCCTTCAGAGTCTGGCCCAGTTGGTAGTCTGAGAGTCTTAAGAGTGAATGAAACCACCTTCACTGTCAACTGGATTCCGCCTGCCGAGGTCAATGGAGTGTTACTAGCATACACTATCAGGACCAACGAGGAAGAAAGCAGATCAGCAGTTACAGAGTACAACACTTCAGATACCTCGTTCTCTATCCATGAATTAGGTAAACTGATAGTCATGTCCTAGTATAGTGCATCACTCCCCTCCACCTACAGTCCCCTATACTCCCTATGTGGTATCAGTGGCTGCCATCAATGGCGCTGGTGCTGGAGAGCCTGTCAGTGTTGTAGAATTCACTGCTGAAGGAAGTAAGTTTTTTGCTGCAACAATTCAAATCCTATAATTTTGTACACACACAGTTCCCCTCTTCCATCCTCGAGATATTGGTTCCACTCGACTGAATGGAACAGCTGTGTGGGTATCATGGAGACCACTCAGTCGCTCAGAGGCTAGAGGCTTCATCACTAACTACACCATCACCTACTGGAGAGTTGGCTCTAATGCTGCGAATACTAGTACCATTACTGTATCTGGGGAAGACGCCAGCTCTGCTATAATTATTAATCTGGACCCAAACTCTGATTACTACTTTACAGTGTCAGCTGGTACAGTACAGGGAGTGGGCAATGTCAGTGTTGCCATGGTTATACTCGCACAGTCGTCAGGGAGTAAGTGTATATCTGATTGGTATGCAACTTCTGTTTACAATTTTTTTACAGCAATGGTTGAAGTGATTTCTGGGGTTGTTGCAGGACTGATCGTTGCCGTGGTTCTACTGATAATCATAGTCTGCATTGTTTGCATGTAAGTTCTTGCCATGCATGATGCACATTTTAGTCAAAATGACATCTTCTCAGAGTTAGGAGAAGAAAACAACATGATAACTTTGCTCCTAAACAAAAGCTAATGAAACCTGCTCCTCCACCAAAACCAATTCGTAGTCCTGACACTTACCCACTTTATGAGAAGAAGGTAGAATCTCAAGAAGACCTGCACGAAGTAGAAGTGGAAGAAGTGGACACGGCCTTCGATACTAGTGACGGTGAGTTTAACCAAACCACCATAATTATAGCCTTTCATAATCATGATTTATTTTGGTGATATTTATTCTCCTTTCTTCCCCACTATCCTCCCCCCCCCTGGCCAGCTATTCTGTTTGAATAATTGATGGATCTAAAAAACACTCTCCACCATGCATTTTCTTTCCCACAATCCCACTCTTTCCCCATACACTCCAGTTTATGAATTCTCTTGCAGACATTGCAGTGATTGATTTTGCCAGTCATGTTCGAGAGCTGCACAAAGATGATGACACTGACTTCGAGAGTGAGTATCGCTCTATCAAGGATGGCAATCACCCGTGGAATGTGGCACAGCTGCCCCAGAACAAGTTCAAGAAGAACAGGTTCACAAACATCTTCCCCTGTAAGCAATAACATGTTACATAGTGAATTGAATGTTATCACATGACATATTGCAACTGGTGTGCACTAGATGACCACTGTAGAGTCAAGCTGCAGTCAACAGATACACCTGGCTCTGACTACATCAATGCCAGCTGGATAAAGGTGAACCACCAAACACGTACCATGCAGTGATATGCCCAGAATTTCCCCAAGTGGTGGCTATTTTCAATCTTCACAATCGAGATCTCAATAGCTAATTCTTTTATCTATGATTCAACACACTTTTATGTAGTAAACTAGGCCTAAGAGGTGTCTAGAGGTAGTTAGTACCAACCACCACCACCGACCAGTGTGGGCACATCACAGATCTTTACCTGTACATTTTTATTTGATTTTAATTCCATACATATACATACATACATACAGGGCTATAAGAGAGACAATGCTTACGTTGCTGCACAAGGTATGTAATAAACGTGCTCTATAGTTATAATTCTGTACAATTACAGGTCCTATGGCTTCAACTGTGGAGGATTTCTGGCGCATGATTTGGGAGAATAAACTCCCTACGATTGTCATGGTGACAAAACTGGTTGAGAGCTCTAGAGAGAAGTGTGCCCGATATTGGCCCAGTGCTACCGGGGAGGAAATGGAAGTTGGTCCGAATATTGTTGTCCTTCTAAAGGAGATCAAATTGTTCACTGACTACGAGATCAGGATCATGTCAATAACAAATGTATGTAAATCCAAATTGTTTATTGTGTTTGAATTTTGAATTCAATTTCAAACAGTTCATTTTCCATTTTCATACAGGCATCAGAGCCTGGGTCCAGTCCGTTCCTAGTTACCCACTTCTACTACCTAGGTTGGCCCGACCACGGTGTTCCACAATATGCCACCTCTCTCCTCGGTTACCTGAGGCGGGTCCGCAAGAGCCATCCCGTATCCGGGGGCCCCCTCCTGGTCCACTGCAGCGCAGGGGTCGGGCGCACAGGTACGTTCATCGTACTAGATGCCATGCTCCAGCGTATCCAGGAGGAGAGGGTAGTGAACGTGTACCAGTTTGTGCGGGAACTGCGGGAGAGACGATGTCTTATGGTGCAGACTATGGTGAGCTAGGGTGGTGGAATTGTAGTAGTTGTGGCCAGTTCCTAAGCACAGAGGCGCCAGCACCATCCTTAATTGAATAATTATGCCATAATTGGTTCATATACTGTTCACATAATAATTATGATAGTGTGTGTCCATGCAATGTAGCCGCTATATCTCTTTCTTCTTTCTTCTATTCTAAAATGTTGCCCAGTAAAAGCTATAATTGACGAAATAATGCGTCAAAAAAGCGCTAGTATACTATTTCTCTCTCTTTGTGGTTATAGTCACAGTACGTGTTCATCCACGATGCTCTGGACGAGCTGATAACATGTGGAGATACTGAGATAGCTGCTCACAACCTCAACATTGCCATCAACCAGCTAGGCAGAAAAGCCCCAGGGAAATCACTGTCTGGATATGAGGAGCAGTTTCAGGTAAAAGGAAATGGATAGGAGGGCCCATAAATTATACTCATCCCAGGCCGATTTTTCTCTAGTATACCGGACGTTAGAGTACATTCTGTGCACAAACACACTATCTATCATTTATAAATTATCCTAGGCTCTAATCAATGCCTTTCTGTAATTTATCACAACAAGACCAATTATGGTGAAACTTAGCTAAGCAAGCAAGCTTTAGCTGTACACACTCTGTTCTGTGTACAGAGCACTAAAACTAACTACAATATCTGTTTTTCCCTGGTGCATGCATGCAGCTTCTGGAACAAGTCAGCAGGAAACCATCACAACAAGACAGAGACATCATTGCCAGCCAAGAAGTGGAGAGCAAGAACCGTTACCATGACAAATTCCCATGTGAGAGGATTACAACATTATAATGGGAACAGTACAATTCATATATTTATTTTCATTCGATGCAGATGATGCACATCGACCCAAGCTCATGGGAAGCTCCAAACAAGACCAGTACATCAATGCCAGCTTCATAGATGTGAGTGTATATAGAACATTCTACACAAGTCCACATCTCTATATCAGTTATCTAGTCTAAGAGATATAGCGTAAGTGCATGCATGTACAAATACAAGCATGTGTAAGAGTCCTAAGAGTGTTAGTTGTCTTTCAACACTGGTATCCTCCTCCCATTCTCTCTCATTATTAGTTGTTCCAACCCTCCCCCCTCTCCCTCTCCCACTATACAGGGCTACAAACACAGGAGGTGCTTCGTGGTCACACAGGCTCCCCTGGACAACACTGTACTGGACTTTTGGAAGATGGCCAAGAATCTTGAGAGCAGGACAATCGTGTTGCTATGTGACCTGACTGAAAATGGAAAGGTATATATTATACACAAAAACATTTCACGGATAATGGTGTTTTGAACTTGTTGTTTACCCAGCTAATGCATGTGGCTAATGTTTTTAGAGTGCAATATAATTTGTTTGTAGACAAAATACATTCTGTAAATTCACTATAGACTAAGTAATACTGTGAAAACTTCATGTAATTCAACCCATGCTTGCACAACTGCAGGATATGTGTACGCAGTACTGGCCGGATAAGGTTGACGGAGAGGTCACTTATGGCAAGATGACTCTCAAACTGCTCTCGGAAAAATGCGAGAAAGAAATTATTGTGAGAAAACTGGAGATATCTCAAACTCTGAAAGTGGTGAGATATACAATCTATCTGCAAGTATTGTGGAGGGTATACTTGGCAGATTTGAATTCGTTGAAATAGCAAGTGTCGTTTATAGGTTGGTGGCTTGCTGCTTTTATTTTGGTTACTGTCATTCCCACAGCACTATATATAAACATGAAAGTGCTGATGCCTCGGTGAATGTGTCAAAGATATATCAAAGATAAAATATTGCTGATAATGTTATAGTGATGACAACTTTGCTGTATGATGGGGAAACTCAAAGAAATGATTGACCATGAGTATTGCTATAGAAAGGATGCCTAAAGTCTTAAATTAATGACTGCATCAGCAGAGCCTTGCAGCTCTCTTCTCACTCTTGCAGCTACCAATGGCTAGCGTTCTAGTGCAGACCTAACTACTAAGTAGAATAGCAACACTCCGTGGACAAGTTTTGCTAGGCACTATTATGAAAAGGCTGCAGTAGCATTCCAAGAGCAAGACTAGAGAATGCTGCAAATCAACGAATTGAAATCCAAGAAAACGTGACTAGAAGCCTATAGAACTTCTTATTTGCACTTCATTGATCCTTGAGCTCTGTAGCAGTCCACACAGTCACAGACTATATAAAACACACTATATAAAACACACTATCGTATACCTCCCTCGAGTATATGTGCACACTGAATAAATTAGCTCGTATACAATACTTTGAATGTAGCATTTGTATCACACAATAAATATACGTACATAATTATAGTCATTGTAGTGTATTGTGGACACAAATGTAGGACTAAGGTGATTATGTCACTATACATGTACCGTATATAACATGCAGTTTCAAGATGTGTATTTATCCCCCGCAAGTTTTGTTAGTGATGTCCTGTTTTGTTTGTTCGTTTGTTCGCACTCATAATTCCACCACCCAACACCTCCACCCACTCACCCCACCCACACACACATATTGTGTTTAGGCTGGCAGTGACTGTTACGTGCTGACTATGTTTCATTGCAAGACGTGGAATGAGAATGGGACTCCGCCGGCACCGGAATTGGTTATACACCTGAATGAGCTGGTGGTCAACAGTCAGAAATCGACAGGCAACAAACCCATCATTGTCATGTGCAAGTACGTCGTATAAACCATGCAAAATGATCAGTGTTTCAGTTGCTACTGCCATAACTTAGTCTATATTTTCAAAACTAAAAGATGCATGTTTAGAAGATTGATGATTTGAGTGAATGCAAGGATACACGTTCAAAAATGCTTTGATGATAAATTCCCCCATGCAGTGATGGGTGTGGTCGGTCTGGCACCTTCCTGAGTGTGTACTCGGCCATCGATAGGTTCAAAGTTGAAGCGGTGGTGGATGTGTTTCAGTGTGTGAAGTCAGCACGCATTCAGAGGATGGCACTGGTGGCCAATATGGTGAGTACAGGATACACTTGAGTTAGGAACGTCAATTTTCAAAAGTAAGATTTATTCGTGTTGTGCATGGGGAGTCACTATGACTGTGTATATATCTTATGCACTTCCACCTCCACTGGCACACATGGACACGCCCCCACCTCACCCCCTCCACACATGCACACACACATACCCCACCCTCCACACATCCTCCCCACCCCTCCACACACGCCCCCACATCACCCCCTCCACCACACATGCACACACACATACCCCACCCACTCCACACACGCACACACACCCCGCCCACTCCACACACACACACACAGGAGCAGTACATACTCGTGCACGAGGTTCTCAAGAATTACATGAACTCATTTGATCAATACGCCAACTTTGCAGTATTGTAAATATCAGAGACTGTACAGTAGTTATGCCTCGCAAGTGAGGTATACGGTAGTGACTGTGTGTGTGTGTGTGTGTGTGTGTGTGTGTGTAGACTACGTACTGCTACTGATAGAATGTAAATCGCTCCGAATTCTTTGCAAGACTTGACCATCTCAACAGAAAGTACAAAACAGGTGTTAGCTGTCTCACGTGGCTCTAGGGTGTTGGGGTTAAAGGCGTCTACCAGCTCTTTCACTTGCTTCACAACTCCTTGCTTCATCTTGAGCACGTCTCCTGGAGACTCAAGAGTTTCTATAGGCTTAATTCTAGTCATGTTTTCTTGAATTTTAATTCGTGGATTTGCAAAATAATGTTTCGTTTCTCGATTTATGCCTAGTTTTGCTTTAAGGCCACACAAATTTAATCAATTGTTTCTCAGGCCCTCCCGCTTTGTTTTTTTTACCCCTCTTGGACCTCAGTTTATTTAGTAACAATCGCCAGGTTTAAACTTAAAAAATTATCATCTCATTACTACATGATGGCACCTCGTGCTTTTCCTGACTTGTGCTTGACAGCTGTTTTAAAGCGAAAGCGTAACTAAACACCAGCAGAGTGTGTATGCATGTATGTGTATTTTTCCTAAGATGCTATTTTGTATGTACTTTTTTACCTGTCATGTAAGGAGGAGTGGCCAAAGTGTGGCCAAAAATTGTTGCCCCCACCAAAAAAAGCCTCCTCCCTCTTCGATTTTTAGTAGAATATTACCTGAGAAACAAGTGATCAAGTTTGTGTGGCCTTACTTGGAATGCCATTGCAGCCTTTTCAGAAGAGTGCGTAGAAAAACTTGTTCATGGAGTATTGCTAATTAATGCAAAAATGTTCATCATTATCATTAGTTACAGCTTCCCAATATTATTTGTACCATAATGTACTCTGACACTAAGGAACATCCGTTGAAACTCTCAGGATACTCCAGGGTACGAATCCCATGTAGATCTACATGAGTAAAAATATTTAATCTGTATTATATAATAGTTAGACACTGTTTGGAGGTGTCTATGGGATTTAGAAGCCTAAAGGCACTGATTTAGTATCCCGAGCGTAGCGAGGGTACTACAAGTGGATGAGGACTATGGATCGTATAGCCCTCCCTGGGAGTCTAACTGTGTAACAGTGTCGTTAGTAGTTTAGTTTAACTGTTTAACATTGTCGTAGATAGAGAGAATTTTTCTTCTATCTATAAGGGTTGTTTCTCCATGTAACCAATCCTAGATTACATCATCTATATACCTTCCTAATGACGTCATAGTAGCTGGTAGGTGTATAATAGCAGCATTCAATATATAATTATAGTAGTAGGTAACTAGCTTGCTTATGGTTGTTTCTCCATGTAAAACCAAAAATAAAGTAAAGATCGTTAATTCCGCATGTTGAATTCGATAGAACCGAAGATGTAGTCACTTGAATTATACTTTCAGCTTCAACCAATCTCGTTCTGTACATCCTGTGACTAAGGAACTTGCATGCACAAACACTCAATAAATAGCATGCATCTCATGATCGAAGTAGAAAAACTTGCAAGCCTGCTGCTGGATTAGACTGAAGGCTGACAACATGAATGTACATGTACTATTGCTGTTTATATCAGTGCTTGCATGGTCAGAGATCAATTTGTGCACTGCTACTAGTGATGCAGAACTGACAGTGAGCTTTACTCCGACCTCTTACACTGTAACTGAGGGAGAAGCTGTGTCAGTGTGTGTGACAGTCACCCCTGCACTGGTTGGAGAGGCTATGGTGGTGGTGGTAAGACTGATAAGCAGTGAGGGATTCTCTCAAGGTATGCATTTAGTTAGTATGCATTGTTAGTTTGCTATACTATTTCCCTGGCCATAGATCTCACTGTTGATCCGACAAGCACACTGACATTGACCAACACTATAACCCAAGTTTGCTGGAATGTTGCTGCCATAGATGATCCTATATTTGAGAATTCTGAGAGTTTCACGCTGACAATTGTACCGATGACTGCTGGAGTGTCTGTGGGGCAGCAAAGTACTGTCACTGTAATGGATAATGACAGTAAGACTTCATTACTTGTATTACTTTTTGGTTGAGTCATGATAATTCTTGTGCAGATGTCATAGTTGCTATGACAAATGACCAGAGGTCAGTCACTGAAGAAATGACAGTAATGGTTTGTGTAACCTTGACTGGACAGTTGGGGAGAAGTGTGTTAGTGGATCTGACCAGCACCATCGGAACTGGTAAATATTAATCATTGGCTATAATAAATATTATGACAATTATTTGTGTATACAGCTTCTGAAAGTGATTTTAGCTTAGCGTCAGGCAATCTGACATTTACTGCATCTAACTCAAGCACAAATGAGAAGTGTTCGGTTGTAACGGCCACAAGTGATGACATCTTTGAAGATGATGAGACATTCACAGTAACACTAAACCCGAACAGTCTCCCTAGTGGGGTCACCATATCTGGAGAGAGCTCCACTACTGTGACAATCCCTGCCAATGATGGTCAGTGGAATTTATTGAGCATGTATAAAGCTGCATAATAATTGTACTATCTACATACAGATGTTACCATCCAAATGGCGGAAATGCAAAAGCAAGTTACAGAAGGACAAATGGTAACAGTTTGTGCTTCACTGACTGGACTGTTGGGGAGAAGTGTAGTTGTGGGTCTGACCAGCACCATCGGAACTGGTATAATTATATTAATCATTGCATGGCTTAAACATTGACAATTCCTTGTATACAGCTTCTTCAAGTGATTTTAGCTTAGCGCCAGGCGAGCTGACATTTACTGCATCAGACTCAACAACTCCGTGTTCAGTTGTAACGGCCACAAGTGATGACATCTTTGAAGATGATGAGACATTTACAGTGACACTAAACCCGGACAATCTCCCTAGTGGGGTCACCATATCTGGAGAGAGCTCCACTACTGTGACAATCCCTGCCAATGGTGGTCAGTGGAATTTATTGAGCATGTATAAAGCTGCATAATAATTGTACTATCTACATACAGATGTTACCATCCAAATAGTGGAAATGCAAAAGCAAGTTACAGAAGGACAGACGGTAACAGTTTGTGCTTCACTGACTGGACTGTTGGGGAGAAGTGTAGTTGTGGGTCTGACCAGCACCATCGGAACTGGTATAATTATATTAATCATTGCATGGCTTAAACATTGACAATTCCTTGTATACAGCTTCTTCAAGTGATTTTAGCTTAGCGCCAGGCGAGCTGACATTTACTGCATCAGACTCAACAACTCCGTGTTCAGTTGTAACGGCCACAAGTGATGACATCTTTGAAGATGATGAGACATTCACAGTGACACTAAACCCGAACAGTCTCCCTAGTGGGGTCACCATATCTGGAGAGAGCTCCACTACTGTGACAATCCCTGCCAATGGTGGTCAGTGGAATTTATTGAGCATGTATAAAGCTGCATAATAATTATACTATCTACATACAGATGTTACCATCCAAATAGTGGAAATGCAAAAGCAAGTTACAGAAGGACAAATGGTAACAGTTTGTGCTTCACTGACTGGACTGTTGGGGAGAAGTGTAGTTGTGGGTCTGACCAGCACCATCGGAACTGGTATAATTATATTAATCATTGCATGGCTTAAACATTGACAATTCCTTGTATACAGCTTCTTCAAGTGATTTTAGCTTAGCGCCAGGCGAGCTGACATTTACTGCATCAGACTCAAGCACAACTCAGAAGTGTTCAGTTGTAACGGCCACAAGTGATGACATCTTTGAAGATGATGAGACATTCACAGTGACACTAAACCCGAACAGTCTCCCTAGTGGGGTCACCATATCTGGAGGGAGCTCCACTACTGTGACAATCCTTGCCAATGGTGGTCAGTAGAATTTATTGAGCATGTATAAAGCTGCATAATAATTGTACTATCTACAGATGTTACCATCCAAATGGTGGAAATGCAAAAGCAAGTTACAGAAGGATGGACGGTAACAGTTTGTGCTTCACTGACTGGACTGTTGGGGAGAAGTGTAGTTGTGGGTCTGACCAGCACCATCGGAACTGGTATAATTATATTAATCATTGCATTGCTTAAACATTGACAATTCCTTGTATACAGCTTCTTCAAGTGATTTTAGCTTAGCGCCAGGCGAGCTGACATTTACTGCATCAGACTCAACAACTCCGTGTTCAGTTGTAACGGCCACAAGTGATGACATCTTTGAAGATGATGAGACATTCACAGTGACACTAAACCCGAACAGTCTCCCTAGTGGGGTCACCATATCTGGAGAGAGCTCCACTACTGTGACAATCCCTGCCAATGGTGGTCAGTGGAATTTATTGAGCATATATAAAGCTGCATAATAATTGTACTATCTACATACAGATGTTACCATCCAAATAGTGGAAATGCAAAAGCAAGTTACAGAAGGACAGACGGTAACAGTTTGTGCTTCACTGACTGGACTGTTGGGGAGAAGTGTAGTTGTGGGTCTGACCAGCACCATCGGAACTGGTATAATTATATTAATCATTGCATGGCTTAAACATTGACAATTCCTTGTATACAGCTTCTTCAAGTGATTTTAGCTTAGCGCCAGGCGAGCTGACATTTACTGCATCAGACTCAAGCACAACTCAGAAGTGTTCAGTTGTAACGGCCACAAGTGATGACATCTTTGAAGATGATGAGACATTCACAGTGACACTAAACCCGAACAGTCTCCCTAGTGGGGTCACCATATCTGGAGGGAGCTCCACTACTGTGACAATCCCTGCCAATGGTGGTCAGTGGAATTTATTGAGCATGTATAAAGCTGCATAATAATTGTACTATCTACATACAGATGTTACCATCCAAATAGTGGAAATGCAAAAGCAAGTTACAGAAGGACAGACGGTAACAGTTTGTGCTTCACTGACTGGACTGTTGGGGAGAAGTGTAGTTGTGGGTCTGACCAGCACCATCGGAACTGGTATAATTATATTAATCATTGCATGGCTTAAACATTGACAATTCCTTGTATACAGCTTCTTCAAGTGATTTTAGCTTAGCGCCAGGCGAGCTGACATTTACTGCATCAGACTTAAGCACAACTCAGAAGTGTTCAGTTGTATCAGCCACAAGTGATCTCATCTTTGAAGATGATGAGACATTCACAGTGACACTAAACCCGAACAGTCTCCCTAGTGGGGTCACCATATCTGGAGAGAGCTCCACTACTGTGACAATCCCTGCCAATGGTGGTCAGTGGAATTTATTTGAGCATGACGATTGTATATACTTATATACTCTCTACAGGTGTTATTATACAAATGATGGAAATTCAAAAGCAAGTTACGGAAGGAGGCGTAGTAACAGTTTGTGCTTCACTGACCGGACAGTTAGGGAGAAATGTTGAAGTCAGACTAGCAACCAGCAGCGGGGGAACAGGTGAGGGAAACACATTAATCAACTATAAGTTCATTGGAATGTTATCATTCTCTTTAATTTATCCGTATTCAAGCTTCAGATACAGACTTTTTATCAGCATCAGTGACAAGAACATTTACTACTACTGATATAACAGATAAGTGTATTATGGTCATTATGACGAGCGAAGACAATATTTTTGAGGCAAATGAGATGTTCACTGTGTCACTGAGTGTGGTCAGTCCAACTACTGGAGCCACTGTCATTGTAGGGAGGAGCCAAACCACAGTGATCATTGTGGATGATGATGGTAGGGTTAATTTATAGTTACTACATGTTATTTTAATGAGTGCATTGCGGACCGTATATATACTGTGAATGAGATATCAATAACAATTACGATGTTTTTTGCCTTTTACAGAGGTGATGGTTGAAATCAGAACTTCAGGAGTAACAAATTCAGATGGTGACATTCTTTTGGACGAAGGGCAATCTGTTGAGGTGTGTGTTTCAGTCAGTGGTGCAACCATTAGTGAGAGAGAAGTTGTGGTACACGTTGCTACTAGCGAACTGCCGGACGATGAGAAACCAGCGAGTAAGTAGATTACAGTTTCAGCCCTAGTAAAACATTTAATGTTTCCGTATATACAGCCTCTGGCATTGATTATCAAGACTTTACGATGGACGCAACATTTACTTCTAGCCAATCACAAGTTTGTGTGAATATTCAAACTTTGCTAGAAATGTCTCCAATTTATGAGAACAACGAAGTGTTTAGTGTGAGTCTGTCAGATTCCAGTGCTAATCCGAGGATCAGACTTGGGGCACAGAAAACTGTTCGCATTAGGGATATAGATAGTAAGTTCTGAATCTCTGAGCAGTATATAAATAATCCATTATACCCTTGCTCTTACAGGAGCTCTAGTATCGCTAGTGAACCCAACTATAGTACAGAATGAAGGAGATGGTGATGTGTCCGTTTGTGCTAGACTAGACTCTCCAGCGGGAGGGACAGAGAAGGATATATTTATAACACTCAATTATCGGATCTCGTCAGCCGGTAATTCCAGTTCGCATGACATTCCCTCTTCAGCCATTTTGATTCAACTTTTTGATGTAGTTTTATTTTCCCTAGAGGACTTCACCTTCCCCTTCAACTCTCGTGTAGGGGATACCCAGTGCCTGACTATCACTGTTACCAATAACCATGTGTACCAAACTAGTCCAGTGTTGACACAAACTATTACTCTCAATAAAAATCCAATGGCCCTCAATCAAGGAAGATTGGATCTGGGAAACACAGTGACGACAACAGTTACTGTCAACGATGATGATGGTGAGACTGTGACACTACGTATAGCAGCCGATGATGGCGTTATAATAATTATTGCTATATAGATGCTGTTATCTCCATGACCACTCCTACCATGACAAGTACCGAGGGTGGTGTGGTTGAGGTGTGTGCTAATCTGGTCAGTCCATCTGGTGGAACAAGTGTACCCATCACTATTGTGTTTACTTGGAGTGGAGGTATGTAAACTATACTGTTGTCTTTGTGTGATTGCTCTAATTACGTAGGATCAAGCACTGCAACCTTCTCGGCTAACTCAAATGCAAACACTCGGCCGTGTATACAACTGACAGTGGCAGATGATGATATATACGGGACGTCTCTAATACCAGTGTACAATGTTGTGTTGAGCAGTCCCACCTCAAGAGTGACTGTTGGAGGGATTAGCCAAACTACAATAACAGTCAACGATGACGATGGTATGAGTGTAATGTGTGTGTGTATATGTCGTTCATGCATGATAATAATTATGGTGAGCTGTCATGCATGCAGTTGCTAATTATAGTCACTAATTTTATATCTAGATCCGGTGTTGGCTCTATCACAATTGTCTTACACCTTTGCTGAAGCTACGGAGGAGACTGGACAGATCTGTGTTGTGTTGGAGGGTCCATCTGGAGGACTGGCAACTGGAACACTTGAAGTGTTGTTCACTATTGACACAGGGAATATCAATAGACCAGCAAGTTAGTGTGCATAGTTCAAAACTGTTTTTCAAGTTTCCTTCTCACACAGCTCCACAAGTTGATTTCACTACTAGTTCTCTAGTGCAAACGAGGCAGTTTTCAACTATTGGAGAGTCCAGATGTATCTCAGTGACAATAGTTGATGATGACACCGCTGATCCTGGTGAATCGTTTCAGGTCACAGTAACCTCCACCAACAATCGAGTTACGTTTAGAGGTGGAGCGGTTGCTATAGTAATAATCGACAATGATGATGGTAAGCAAAAATATTTTATGAATTTTAATATTATTTTTTTGTATCCTTGTAGTGTTGCCTGGTGCAACTAACCTCAGAAATTCTACAACAGAATCCAGAAGTGTGACCTTGATGTGGGACCATCCAGATACTACCTCGATTACTGTAACACTAATTGAGTACAGTGTACAAGTGACAGGGACCGGTGGTTTTACATCAATGTCGCTTACAAATTTGAATTCTTCCTTCATTGTCATCAACAACCTTTTTCCTTATCAACAATACCAGTTCTCTGTCAGTGCTATTTATCAGTTAGACAACATTGGGGAAGAGGTTTCAATTGTTGTAAGAACAAGACAAGAAGGTACAAGTCGAATACATATTGATCCATGGTACTATAGCTTTGTAGCTCCTGGAATTCTAACTGCTACAATAGTTATAACAGCCTCATACTTTATACTTATAGTTCCAGGAGGTCCATCTGCTATGTTGATGGCTTCACCCACGGCAACCACCCTCACCCTCTCCTGGGGTCCACCAGCTGAACCTAATGGAGTCATTATCGCCTACACACTGTATGTGGACTACCTCAATGGAACCACCACGACCTTTAATACTACATCCGAACAGTTCACAATATCTCCCCTGAGTCCTTATCAAACTGTATCAGTGCAAGTATCAGCCAGTACTTCAGTTGGTGAGGGACCAAAAACACCCAGTATGGAGTTCACCACAGCTGAGGCCAGTGAGTTAACACAATCAATGCATGCAGTCTCTTGTTACATGTAGTATACGCTTAATGTCATGTGATAAACCATTCTTTCAGAGTCTGGCCCAGTTGGTAGTCTGAGAGTCTTAAGAGTGAATGAAACTACCTTCACTGTCAACTGGACTGAGTCTGCTGATGTCAATGGAGTGTTACTAACATACACCATCAGTGTTAACGAGGAAGAAAGCAACTCAGCAGTTACAGAGTACAACACTTTAGCTACCTCGTTCTCTATACATGAATTAGGTGAACTGATAGTCAATGTCCTAGTATAGTGCATCACCTCCTCCACCTACAGTCCCCTATACTCCCTATGTGGTATCAGTGGCTGCCATCAATGGCGCTGGTGCTGGAGAGCCTGTCAGTGTTGTAGAATTCACTGCTGAAGGAAGTAAGTTTAAGCAGCAACAATTTAAATCCTATCATTATATTTGTACACGCACAGTTCCCCTAATCCATCCTCGAGATATTGGTTCCACTCGACTGAATGGAACAGCTGTCCGGGTGTCATGGAGACCACTCAGTCGCTCAGAGGCTAGAGGCTTCATCACTAACTACACCATCACCTACTGGAGAGTTGGCTCTAATGCTGCGAATGCTAGTACCATTACTGTATCTGGGGAAGACGCCAGCTCTGCTATAATTATTAATCTCGACCCAAACTCTGATTACTACTTTACAGTGTCAGCTGGTACAGTACAGGGAGTGGGCAATGTCAGTGTTGCCATGGTTATACTCCCACAGTCAGGGAGTAAGTGTATATCTGATTGGTATGCAACCTTTGTTTAATAATCACAATTTTTCACAGCAATGGTGGTATTGATTGCTGGGGCTGTTGCAGGACTGGTCGTTGCCGTGGTTCTACTGATAATCGTAGTCTGTATTGTTTGCATGTAAGTTCTTGCCATGCATGATACACATTTTAGTCAAAATGACATCTTCTCAGAGTTAGGAGAAGAAGACAACACGATAGTTTTGCTCCTAAACACAAGCTAATGAAACCTGCCCCTCCACCAAAACCAATTCGTAGTCCTGACACTTACCCACTCCATGAGAAGGAGGTAGAATCTCAAGAAGACCTGCACAAAGAAGAAGTAGACGAAGTGGACACGGCCTTTGATACTAGTGATGGTGATTTTAACCAAATCATAGCCTTTCATTCGATTTATTTTGGTGATATTTATTCTCCTTTCTTCTCCCCAGCTAATCAACATAGCTAATAATTGATGGCTTTAAAGGACACTTTCAACCACTTTCTTTCCCACTATATAGTATCCCACAATCCCACATTTTCTTCCCACTCAAGTTTATGAATTTCTCTTACAGATATTGCAGTAGTTGATTTTGCCAGTCATGTCAGAGAGCTGCACAAAGATGATGACACAGACTTTGAGAGTGAATATCGCTCTATCAAGGATGGCAATCACTCGTGGAATGTGGCACAGCTGCCCCAGAACAAGTTCAAGAAGAACAGGTTCACAAACATCTTCCCATGTAAGCAATAACATGTTACATAGTGAATTGAATGTTATCACATGACATATTGCAACTGTTGTGCATTAGATGACCACTGTAGAGTCAAGCTGCAGTCAACAGACACACCTGGCTCAGATTACATCAATGCCAGCTGGATAAAGGTGAACCACCAAACACGTACCATGCACCAGAATTTCCCCAAGTGGTGGCTATTTTCAATCTTCACAATCGAGATCTCAAGCTAATTCTTTTATCTATGATTCAACACACTTTTATGTAGTAAACTAGACCTAAGAGGTGTCTAGAGGTGGTTAGTACCAACCACCACCACCGACCAGTGTGGGTACATCACAGATTTTCACCTGTACATTTTTATTTGATTTCAATTCCACACATGCAGGGCTATAAGAGAGACAATGCTTACGTTGCTGCACAAGGTATGTGTAGAAACGTGCTCTACCTATAATTCTATATATTTACAGGTCCTATGGCTTCAACGGTGGAGGATTTCTGGCGCATGATTTGGGAGAATAAACTCCCTACGATTGTCATGGTAACCAAACTGGTTGAGAGCTCCAGAGAGAAGTGTGCCCGATATTGGCCTAGTGCTACCGGGGAGGAAATGGAAGTTGGTCTGAATATTGTCGTCCTTCTAAAGGAGATCAAATTGTTCACTGACTACGAGATCAGGATCATGTCAATAACAAATGTATGTAAATCCAAATTGTTTATTGTGTTTGAATTTTGAATTCAATTTCAAACAGTTCATTTTCTATTTTCATACAGGCATCAGAGCCTGGGTCCAGTCCGTTCCTAGTTACCCACTTCTACTACCTAGGTTGGCCCGACCACGGTGTTCCACAATATGCCACCTCTCTCCTCGGTTACCTGAGGCGGGTCCGCAAGAGCCATCCCGTATCCGGGACTCCCCTCCTGGTCCACTGCAGCGCAGGGGTCGGGCGTACAGGTACGTTCATCGTACTAGATGCCATGCTCCAGCGCATCCAGGAGGAGAGGGTAGTGAACGTGTACCAGTTTGTGAGGGAACTGCGGGAGAGACGATGTCTTATGGTGCAGACTATGGTGAGCTAGAGTGGTGGAATTTTAGTAGTTGTGGCCAGTTCCTAAGCACAGAGGCGCCAGCATCACCCTTACCATCCTTAATTTTCTACTAACATGAATAATTATGCTATAATTATAATTGATTCATATACTGTTCACATAATAATATGATAGTGTGTGTCCATGCAATGTAGCCGCTATATCTCTTTCTTCTTGCTTCTATTCTAGTAAACTAAAATATTGCCCAGTAAAAGCTATAATTGACGAAATAATGCCTCAAAAAAGCGCTAGTATACTATTTATCTCTCTTTGTGGTTATAGTCACAGTACGTGTTCATCCACGATTCTCTGGACGAGCTGATAACATGTGGAGATACTGAGATAGCTGCTCACAACCTCAACATTGCCATCAACCAGCTGGGCAGAATAGCCTCAGGGAAATCACTGTCTGGATATGAGGAGCAGTTTCAGGTAAAAGGAAATGAATAGGAGGGCCCATAAATTATACTCATCTCAGGCCGATTTTTCTCTAGTATACCGGACGTTATAGTCAATAGAGTACATTCTGTGCACAAACACACTATCTATCATTTATAATAGGCTCTGTATGCAATGCCTTTCTGCGATTTATCACAACAAGACCATTTATGGTGAAACTTATAGCTAAGCAAGCAAGTTTTAGCTGTACACATCCTGTTCTGTACGTGTATATAGTACTGTAAAAACTAACTACAATATTTGTTTTTCCCTGGTGCATGCAGCTTTATGGTGATACTTATAGCTAAAGCAAGCAAGCTTTAAATTAGCAGTACACACTCTGTTCTGTGTACACAATTATAAGCACTGTGAACTAACTGTTTTTCCCTGGTGCATGCAGCTTCTGGAACAAGTCAGCAGAAAACCATCACAACAAGACAGAGACATCATTGCCAGCCAAGAAGTGGAGAGCAAGAACCGTTACCATGACAAATTCCCATGTGAGAGGATTACAACATTAATGGGAACGGTACAATTCATATATTTATTTCCACTCCACAGATGATGCACATCGACCCAAGCTCATGGGAAGCTCCAAACAGGACCAGTACATCAATGCCAGCTTTATAGACGTGAGTGTACAACGCATGTACAATCACATGCAATTAACATTCTGCACAAGTCCACACCTCTATATATATATATATATATACATGCAGTTATCTAGTCTATATAGCGTAACTGTTCATGCATGCAATACAATACAAGCATAATAATTATATATAGGAGTCTTGTGAGTGTTGTCTTGCAAATCCCTCCTCCCCCCTCTCTCTCACTATATTAGTTATTCAGTACAACACACCCCTCTCCCTCTCTCTCATTATTAGTTGTTCTAACCCTCCCCCCTCTCTCTCTCACCATACAGGGATACAAACACAGGAGATGCTTTGTGGTCACACAGGCTCCCCTGGACAACACTGTACTGGACTTTTGGAAGATGGCCAAGAATCTTGAGAGCAGGACAATCGTGTTGCTATGCGACCTGACTGAAAATGGAAAGGTATATACACAAAAACATTTCACGGATAATGGTGTTTTGAAATTGTTGTTTATGTAACTAATGTGGCTAGAGTGGAATATCATTTCTTTGCAGACAAAATAACATTCTATAACTCCACTATAGACTAAGTCAATTAAGAGTGCAACCCATGCTTGCACAACTGCAGGACATGTGTACGCAGTACTGGCCAGATAAGGTCGACGGAGAGGTCAATTACGGCAAGATGACTATCAAACTGCTCTCGGAAAAATTGGAGAAAGAAATCAGCGTGAGAAAACTGGAGATCTCTCAAACTCTGAAAGTGGTGAGATATATAATCTGTCTGCAAGTATTGTTGTATCAGTATGGAGGGTATTTGGCATGCAGATCAATGTTTTGATTTCTCTGAAACAGTAAGTTTTGCTTATGTTACTTGGTTGTTGGCTTGCTGCTTTCATTTCACAGTGACTGTTTATGATTCCCCTCACTAAATCTAATAAACTGACTCATGCAATATAATCATACTGGGAATGTATAACAATTATATATACATAATGAATATACGCATGTATAGTGGTGTATACACATCGTAGTAATTACTATCATTAGTGTAACTATCACTACGCATGTATCGTATATACAACAGTTTCAATTCTACTGTTTTCGAAACTAAAATAATGTTTATTTATCTCGTGCTGAGTTTTTGTTAGTGGTGTCCTGTTTTGCTTATACGTTTGTTCGCAGTCATAATTCCACCACCCACACACCTCCACCCACACACACATATTGTGTTTAGACTGGCAGCGACTGTTACGTGCTGACTATGTTTCATTGCAAGACGTGGAATGAGAATGGGACCCCGCCGGCACCGGAATCGGTTATACACCTGAATGAGTTGGTGGTCAATAGTCAGAAATCGACAGGAAACAAACCCATCATTGTCATGTGCAAGTAAGCCATGCACATGCACACCCCACCCCCTCCACATGCACACATCCCCTCCACACATAAACCATAGCAAATGATCATGCAGTGTTTTGGTAGCTGCATGTCATAACTATAGCCAGAGTATAGAATGACCATTTTCAAAACCAAAAGATGCATTCAGTAGCTCTTAATTAGGGAGCTCTATCACTTGTATGATAATTATGTTTAGATCAGAGATTGCATGGATGCTCTGGCACCATGCAGGGCACCTATAAATTATATGCATGCACGTTTCAATGTAATGCTTGATGATTACACCTTCTCCTTTTCCCCGTATAGTGATGGGTGTGGTCGATCTGGCACCTTCCTGAGTGTGTACTCGGCCATCGATAGGTTCAAAGTTGAAGCGGTGGTGGATGTGTTTCAGTGCGTGAAGTCAGCACGCATTCAGAGGATGGCATTGGTGGCCAATACGGTTAGTACAGTATACACCCTGGGGGGTCTTAGTGGATCACCCCCCCCTCACTGAACTGTACCAACATACAAAACATGCAAAACTCTCATTCTGTAAAAGGATTTTCATTTTAAAATTTCTCGCTAGTTGCAATAATTATGTCATTTGCATGCATTGTACTTGAATTAAAAATGTCGAGATTGCACTTGTGTTGCGTACGTGTAATGTACCTCCACACATGCACACCTTCCCCACTCCCTCCACACAACACACACCCTGCCCACTCCACACACACACACACACAGGAGCAGTACATACTCGTGCACGAGGTTCTCAAGAATTACATGAACTCATTTGATCAATACGCCAACTTTGCTGTACTGTAAATACCAGAGACTGTAGTTAAAGCTTATCCCAATAAACTTATCACCAAAAAATAGTTAGTAGAAAATGAGTGCAACTTAATCCGTTTTATATCTGTCGTAAAAATGTATGTTTATAGTTGTGTTAAGTTAATTATAACACATTAATAAGATTGGAAATTAAATACATAATGATTGATATACAATAACTAGATCTACTTTAATAAATTTAAAAGTCACCTACTGTGACACTACTATATAACAGTCTTAACAGTTTTTCTCCAGAGCAGCAGCCATCTTTGTTCCCTTCTTTGTTTCTTTCCTCCCCAGCACACGAGCAACTCTCTGAAGATGGATCATCCGTTTCTTTCAGCTCCATCTTTCGTATATGCGAGGAGAGGGTGCTCCCTGACACTTTGCCAATCCCTAGTTTAGGCAAACCTCGATCTAATCCCTCCAATAGAATGCAAGCTTTGCAGAGCTCTTGGTTTGAGATGTAACCGCAGCGACTGCAACACTAGAACACAAGACATTCAAGTGCATGCAGGAGTCTAATGCATGAAGCTTATGGACAAGTGAGGAAATAAGTGACAGAGATTTGTGTACTAATTATCCTGTATCCCAGACGGCAAAACGAAACATTCAGTTGCAGTCAAATCAGGCATATGGGGAAATAATTATAAACACGAGTACCTAGGTTGATAGAACTGACCTGTTTTTGTATTAAGGTGCTCAAATGTCAATTACAGTTTGTTTTTAAATTGAATGTATCACTCTTTTATGATATTATAGCAGCTGCTAAACAAGCAACTTATTACTATCCTCAGGCACATTAGTCAATAGACAATTCTGCACAGATATAATCATAGTAAACAAATATTAACGATGATATTGTAGCCCCCTAGTTTCTGTATGATTTCATTTCTGAGAAGCAGTTATCAAGGTACAATCACAGGTTGCCAATGACATTCTTTAAATGAACGCATGAGTGCAGTGAGTGCATTATACTCATCCTCGTGCACACATTAAAGCTATAGCCAAGTGTGATTTTTAAATTTAAATCATGTTTTCAATTTGCCACCTTTAAGCGGCCTTCAGGGGCGGATCCAGGATTCTTGATAGGGGGGAGCAAAATATATTTTAATAAAAAAAGGTCATCTGTTTTTCAAGCACAATGTGCTTCCTGCATGACTCATCAATAGTGTGGTTGATGATAATGTAACCGTAGCTACGCTATCAGTGCATGCAGTGAGCTATAGCTCTAGATAGGCTTGTCATGATTAAATTTAAATTTGGTAAAGATCATTAACTACACATGCACATGTTGATAATTTTAATGACTTTGCACAAACCTCAATAGTATTTAGCACACACAACATCAGTAGGAACTAGCCTACACTGATTGAGTAGAAAGCAGACAAAATGTTGTTTTACTTTATAGCCTCGATCACAGGCCGAGTTTTAGTTTTTATAACGGTTAGGCGAACAACTAGACCAAATATAGTCCAGAGTCTGACACAAAAAGAGCTACAGATATGGCCTCCAAGTCCGACACAGAGAGAGCTACAGATATATGGCCTCCAAGTCCGACACAAAGAGAGCTACAGATGTAGACATGCCTAATCAAGGAACAAGAGTTCACCAGGAAGAGTACACAACTCCCACTTAAAACCATAGTAGGCGAAATCAAATTTGAAAAATAACATAATAATGACAAAGATAATCATCACTATTTAATTGTCTGCCAGTAAAGCAATGAATAGCCTCGACTCCAGCCCGTTCAACAGCTTTTCCCTGCGGCCTGGAATCGAGGCTAGGCAATGAATAACATAGTTTATTCTTTCCTACTAGTTGTCTGGTACAATAGTGATGTAGGTGAGACCAGGAGTGTATGAAGAGGAGTATCCAACTCCCACGCACATTCCATTCTACATGTACATATTGGACTAAATAATTATGGTGTTGTAATCCTGCAGTTATCATCTCTTGATATTTCAGAGATTTAGCATGGCTACTATTAAAACTAGACCTAGTGAGCATTTTTTGCCTCACTGAATATATAGAGAACTAAATCTGTTGATCAATTAACCAGTTGCTAAAATATGTGTTTAAATTGTATACTCTCATCACAACGGTCAATGGTAGACATCTAACAAATTGGTCTCTGCGAAAAAAAGTTTGAAACCGGCGTGCATCGTACTATTATTGCAGGTGACCCTCTCAAGTATCGATTAAACCATAATCATGTAACTAAAATAGCAAAAAAGAAATCGTAATTACCGAATCATACTTCTCTTTAAAAGTATAAGTAAGCACGAATACGTAATTACGTAACAGTTTAAAGGTCTATTAATGATAACAGGAGTGTATGAAGAGGAGTATCCAACTGTAGCAGTTGTAGTGTAAACTAGGTTACTGTACAAGTATGTCATACCACGTCACTATCAGACCGCAACTTAAGTGGGTGCGTAGGTGTAGCGGTTAATTAGGATATCACCATACACGCACATGGTCTGCTGTGGTTTGTACCTCCAGCCCATATTTAATTTTATTCATGGTAACAGTTTAGAAGTGTTAGTGACGATTCAGTCTGAGATTTAGAATGGAATGTGCGTGGGAGTCGCATACTCCTCTTCATGACTTCTCCTATTAATCAGATTCATCTTCTTGATCTTCTTATGCCTTTATTAAGACTGCTCTGGATCAAGTCCAACACAGAAGCAAGTGGGAGATCTCTTTAACTTTAGATGTGATAGATACCTATATATCCTGACAGTGACATCCACGAAACTGTCATTGAAAGTTTGGACACCTATAAACCACGCTCAATCCAAGAGTTTAAGGACGCCTAAAGTGAAACTGTTTGTAGACCACGCAAGTCTAATTGATTTGTATATGATGAACTGTGGAGTCCATGGCAATAATTAAGCTAGCTCTCTAAACATTAATATATCGTTTTGCCTCACGAAATAGATACAGAGACTAAATTCAACCAGTTACTAAAAATAAAAATGAGCTACAGAATTGCTAGTTCTACTTTGGCATTGGCAATAATCGTGATCACATTTGCAACATCTTGTGATGCTCAAATTACAGGTAGGACTGAATTCTTGTAGTCTAACTATTATGCATGTTCCATTAAAATCCTAGATGAGACCTCATCAACTGCTGGCAAGAAATTCGTTGTCGGTTTCCCAAGAAATGCGGTGAATACAATTTCAGGAATCGAGTTGTCATTGTTTATCACAAATCCAGAGTCAAGTGCTGTTAATTTCACAGTCTCTCCAATTAATATCAGTGGAAACATTTCTAACTCTTCAACAAGGGTAAACGTTCCATCCAGTTTTGAGGTTTTATCTGTTAATGAAAGGAACAAGGGGATCCTTGTTGAAGCTGACGGAAACATCAATTTGTATGGGATATCTTATTACCTTCAAGTTCTGCAGATGCTTATTTAGCGTTACCATGTTATAAAATGGCAGTTGATGAATACGAATATTATGGAATCTCCTATGACATTTTTATTTTTCCTAATGTGATTTTGTTTGTGGCTTGTGAAAATGGAACACTTGTCAAATTCAATTCCTCAACAATAACACTAAATAGTATGGAAACATATCAGATAGAAAGTGATCATGATCTCACAGGAACAAGAATAACAAGCTCCAAACCTTTGTCTGTGTTTAGTGGAGCTGAGTGTGCTAGTGTTCCTCAAGATATAAACTACTGTGACCACCTGGTTGAACAAGTACCTCCGACTGTGACATGGGGGTCAAAATTCCTCGTAGCATCTCTCGATGGTAGATCTTCTGGTGAACGTATTCGTGTTCTTAGTGCCCGAGCAGCAAGTGTAACTGTGAACTGCAACACTAACGTATCAGTCAGTGAATTCCAGTTGCAGAGTGGAGGGAGCTTCAGAGAATTTGAAATCCCTATTAACAGTTTCTGTAGCATTGAATCCACTTCTCCAGTCCTGGTCGCACAGTATGCATATGGTAGGGATAGTGATGGCGTGGGAGACCCATTCATGATGATAATCCCTTCAATTGAGCAGTTTACAAATAATTATTTGGTCGAAGCGTTTCTTCTTTTCCGCGTATCCAACTATGTCACGGTGTATGTTTCTTCTGAGTTTTTTCAACCTGAACAAATATTATTAGATAATTCCATTGTTACTGACTGGAGGAATGTTTTCTGTTCAAGTGGAGAGATTTGTGGCCACATAAGTAGAAGGAATGTGTCTACTGGAGCTCATTCTATCCGCCATCAAAACAGCTCAGCTGTTCTAGGTGTTTCAGTGTATGGATTCGACGCAACAAATTCTTATGGTTACCCTGGAGGCATGAGATTATCTCCCATACAATGCAACTGTGGTCAAAATTCTATTTGTTTGAATAACATGGGACAGTTCAACTGTAGCTGCTTGAATGGATTTGTGGCTTCATTGTCTGAAACAGATGAAGTTGTCTGTACCGGTAAGTTGAGTGTTTAAATAGAAGGTCATAATTATACTGATTGTTTCTAGTCTACTCAAGACTGTATGCGTTCATACATAATTATATGTGTAAAGTACTGTATTCCTGCGAATAATGGCAGTGGAGTAGTGCACACATCCTTTCGTGGTTGAAGTGATGACTTTTTGATTTCCCTCAATATTCTGCTGAGATATCTGAATCTGCTTTTATTGATGGCCACTGATCATCCTGACAACCTCCATGTACTAGTTCGCCTCGAGCTACATGAGCTTCGAGAACTTCCGCGAGGCCAATAATGCATAGAGCACGAGCGTAAAACAGTGCATTAACTGGTTTGTAGTTTTTAGCTTCTTGCAGCTACCAATAGCTATTGGCTCTAGTCTACTAAGTAGAATAGCAACCTTCTACGAAAATATTTTGCTATTCCTGATTCTGGAGAGACTGCAATGGCCTTCAACGTACTGGTAAGCAAACTAGCCTTTACTCGAGAATAGAGCCTTTGTTAGTAAGATAGTATTGCTAGAAGCTTATAGAATCACTTAGCAGCAATCGTGCTCTAACTACCCCAGCCATGCTCTAACTACCAAACTGTTCCAAAAATACCAACCACAGAATAATAGAGCACGGTCTGTGGTTACTACAGTTGTAGATCCTAGTCTATGGCATTTGTTAGCATAATTATAGTTTTTCCTTTGATTTTTGTACAAAAAAACTACAATACATAATAATGACATTAAATTTACTTGAGCCTGATACTGGTCAACTATTAATTTTGTCACATCATATCTAGCTAGACTTTGAGACAACTCAGACTTACACATTGACAGTAAGAGCTAGTATATATATATGATAATGTCACCACCCCTATAGCATTAGAGTGAATAGTCTCAGTATCTTTGATTCTCCACTATCAAGCAAGTATACCACCAATACCCGCACAGACACCAGAACACCCAACAATTATCTGTCCAGTTTGCTAAGTTTCAGTCTTCTTTTTTCCTATAGATAGATCTACTATACCTCAGCCTGGAATAACCTGAATTTTAATGTGGATGGGATTTCGCTACAAACTTAAATTGTAATCTCTCCGTACTCTTTCGTGTATTAACTGTATACTGTTCTCTGTCTGTATAGTATCAGGTCTCAGATTAGTATTAGCTTACATTTTATAGCTATTTTTTTACCTCTGCAAATTTGTAAAATAAAAAAATCTGCAATACTATGCATATAGTCTACTAGTAAGATGCTCCATCCCCTCTTCTGCTCCTGGTCAGTGCTATAGACAGAAACACCAACAGGTGGCTATGGGACTTAACCAGCGTTGCTTCCAGCATAGATCAGTCGGAGCTGTGATCACTAGAAAAAACTGTCCAACTATTCGATTTTCGTCGAGTGTAATTGATTCCGTTTTTGCCAGAACTACACAGAGAGAGCTGACACACACTGTGCTCAATCTAGATAGAGTACAGTACATGGTGGAGCAATTGCAGAGTCAGTAAACCTTGCAAAGCTGAGCTAGAGTAAGTTTGTGCCTGACGAAAGTAAAATGCCCACCCCAGAAAGCTATGGGCTCATTAGTTATAATATTTTCTCAGTTTGAGGATTGATATTTGCCCAAACTGTTCCTTGATCTGCTATAGACCAAGATTTGTATAACTAACTGTGGAGTCCATGGCAATAATATTATAGTTAGGCTAGCTCTAAACATCAATATTATATCCGTTTTGCCTCACTGAATAGATCTAGAGACTAAACTCTGTAATTACTATGAGCTACAGAATTGCTAGATCTACTTTTGCATTGATAATAATCATAATCACATTTTCTTCACCTTGTAATGCACAAATTACAGTTAGGACTGAATTCTTGTAGTCTATAATTATTATGCATGTAAACCTTGAATTGTTCATTAATCCTAGATGAGACCTCATCAAGTGCTGGCAAGAAATTTGTGGTTGGTTTCCCAAGTAATACTGCTCAACTTCGACCAGTCAAGCCCGAGTTGTTTTTGTATATCACAAACCCAGAGTCAAGTGCTGTTAATTTCACAGTCTCTCCAATTAATATCAGTGGGACCGTTTCTACCTCTTCAACTAGTGTAAACGTTCCATCCAGTTTTGAGGTATTATCTGTTAATGAAAGGAACAAGGGGATCCGTGTTGAAACTGACGGAAACATCAATTTGTATGGGATATCTTTTTATTCAAGTACTACAGATGCTTATTTAGCGTTACCATGTTCTAAAATGGAAGTTGATGAATACGAATATTATGGAATCTCTTATGACACCATTAGTAGTAACTTTCCTAGTGTGATTTTGTTGGTGGCTTGTGAAAATGAAACTGTTGTCAAATTCGATTCCTCAACAATAACACTAAATAGTATGGAAACATATCAGATTGAAAGTGATAATGATCTCACAGGAACAAGAATAACTAGCTCCAAACCTTTGTCTGTGTTTAGTGGATCTGATTGTACTCAAGTACCTCAAGGTATAGGCGGCTGTGACCACCTGGTTGAACAAGTACCTCCGACTGTATCATGGGGATCAAAATTTCTCGTGGCATCTCTTGGGGGTAGATCTTCTGGTGAACGTATTCGTGTTCTTAGTGCCCGAGCAGCAAGTGTAGCTGTGAACTGCAACACTGTTGTATCAGTCAGTGAATTCCAGTTACAGAGTGGAAGGAGCTTCAGAGAATTTGAAATCCCTATTAACAGTTTCTGTAGCATTGAATCCACTTCTCCAGTACTGGTGGCACAGTATGCTTATGGAGTCCCATTCATGATGATAATCCCTCCAATTGAGCAGTTTACAAATAATTATTTTGTCGAAGCGTTTCCTCTTTTTGTATCCAACTATGTCACGGTGTATGTTTCTTCCGAGTTTTTTCAAACTGCACAAATATTATTAGACAATTTCATTGTTACTGGCTGGAGAAATGTTGTCTGTTCAAGTGGAGTGATTTGTGGCCACATAAGTAGAACAAGTGTGTCTACTGGAGTTCATTCTATCCGCCATCAAAACAGCTCAGCTGTTCTAGGTGTTTCAGTGTATGGATTTGGCTCTTACAGTTCTTATGGTTACCCTGGAGGCATGAGATTATCTCCCATACAATGCAACTGTGGTCAAAATTATATTTGTTTGAATAACATGGGACAGTTCAACTGTACCTGCTTGAATGGATTTGTGGCGTCGTTGTCTGGAACTGATGAACTCGTCTGTAACCGTAAGTTGAGTGTTTAAATAGATTATACTGATTGTTTCAAGACCATTTAATGTGGTTCCTTCATGTATGCGCTCATGCATAATTATGTGTAAAAGTACTGTATTCCTCTAGTATTAGCAGTGGACGGTGGAGTCAGTAGTGCATAGATCCTCTCGTGGTTGAAGTGATGTTCATATCCTTTTTTCTTTCCTTCAATATTCTGCTGAGATATCTGAATCTGCTTTTATTGGACAATAATAACTATTGTTGATGGCCACTGATCATAGTTACACACAATAATCCAGTGCTCTATATAGTTGTATGCAGTATACTAATCTGTGGTAGACGTATTATTCCAGTAACACTGTGACAATAGAGCTGGGAGGTATGACATATAACTACGTATGCCTAACTGCACTAATATCTCTCAACCATGCAGACCCTCCTGTTGTGACCACCATTCAGCCGGATCCTGTGCTACTGAACACCGCTGTGGACCTTGTGTGTGTTGTAACTGGAGACATTCCTATAGAAATTGTTTGGGAGCGGTTTGATGTAGCCAGTACTGTAGAAGTTGTTTACACTGGGAATGACACAACTGGTGGAAACTTCAGTTTAATAGCCACTACCGATAACTATGGGATGTACCGATGTAATGCAACTAATCGTTTCGGAATGGACTCTTCTTTCAGTATCATCGTTCAAGCTGGTTAGTGTGTTATAGTCAGTAATCATTGCAGTACAAATGTATCTCTTCTTGCATACAGTTGGCCCCACTCTCCCTGTTGATGTAGACATTGAAGTTGTAGTTGGTTCTACTCTCACCTTGACTGTAACCATCACTGACTTCAACCTGCCACTGACAGAGATCACCTGGTTCATTGATGGTGTTCCAGCTACAGCCGTCACTGGGAGGACAGGAGTCCTCACCATCACAAACACCAGCACCACCTCTCCACCAGCCACCACAACATTCACTCTAGACCATGTTCAACTACCCAGTGAGAGTGGCCTGTATTCTGTGACAGCAGTCAATCCTGTTGGAATGAACACCACCACCTTTAATGTGACTGTCACTGGTGAGTAAGTATTGTACTCTTCCCATTAGTTGTGTGTCTTATTGCTGGCTGGCTGTGTGTGTGTATTCCAGCTGTAACTGCTCCAACAGTTGCAATGCGACGAAAACTAACAGCACATTCACTTCGATTATGATTCGTGGCCGGATTTGCAACCTAAAGCTTTGTGCTCTATAAGCTAGTTATGGCTCATTCTACTCACAGTGAAGGCTGTTGCAGTCTCTTCAGAATCTTTGGTAGTATCATCTGTTCACACAAACTTTCTATTCAACTTTATGAGTTAGCCTTGCACTAAAGTGTTTGCTTTTTGTGAGTGCCACGCGCCAGCAGCCATTGCAAACTTTAATCTATTGCGGATACACCCCTTCTTCTGCGCATATGCATTCAGTGTGTGAGATCATACAATTTCTTCTTCTTTTCATGAGGTCCTGGTTCACGCACGTGATGCTTCTACAATGAAGTTTAGATAGTAGCTCTGAAGCAATCCATGTTTCACCTTGTGTTAGTCTAGCTATAAGGTTGTGTCACTAAGTGGTGTACTGTGATTTGAAGTTGATGTTTAGGCCACTCCAAATGAGACTGTAGTTTCCCGTCCAACTCGCGCTTCCTGCTTTAGCTACCGCATTATGGCCATTATTTTTCTAAATATCCAATGAAATATTGAAATTACTTTTTTTCTTGTTCTTTGTTTACTGTTTGTGGTTGTATGTGTGTATGGTTACATTTTTGTGGGTGATTAATTTAAATTCATTGATGACGCAACACATTTATAATGATACTCATAGTAATGAATAATGATAATACTGCTCACATCCGCTTATAATTTACTGGAGTCTCTGACGGGAAACTACAGTCTCATTTGGAGTGGCCTTAGCAGTAAAACTGCTCGTGGACTTTTCATAGACAGCAAAAACAATTCTCATGAATTATTCATGTTTAAAGTCCCACGTTAGAAATAAGCCTCGATTAAAAAAGCGGGGAAATACGGATAGTACTTCAAGGGCATTTCTGTTTCCAATCCCTCTTCTCTTCTATCTATAGTAACATTACTGAGGTTTTGAGCGAAAGCATAACATGGTGAGAGGCATTAGCACAGCGCAGCTTGCAGCACTCGTTGTCTAAGTATAAGTACATTACTACCTTTAGCCAATCACATTGCAGTATTAATGGCTAAAATGTCTACCTGCTAAAATTGATGTGTTCAGACTATACAGTTCGGGTGTAATCTTTACACAAGCGAGGCTGAGATTGCATCCTCATACTCGTTTAGTTGGGCGGATTCCAACCGACCCGAATACATAAACACTATTGGTTGAACTCTGCCCAACTAATACTCGTTTATAGTCATAGCAAATGAATGGAAACGTTTTTTGCTTTTATGGTTTCTCTATAGGCGTGGTTTGTGAAGCTGAACGTGATTCTGTATGGGGGCTTGTCTTCCCTGCCACTGTGGCTGGCTTTTCCTATTCCCAGCAATGCCCACAAAATGGAAATGGAACAACTTTAGGTATCATTGAATATCATTCCAAGTGACTGTGTGTTGATGTGCATGTATAGGTACTGCGACTCGTTTCTGTACACTGGGTGGTGTCTGGGAAGCAGTGAATATTGATAACTGCACTAGCGAAGTAATCAGTTCACTTAATGACAGGGTGAGACTGAATCTGCATGCAGTTACTGTAGTACTTTACACGAATACATGCACTGTGACGTATACTGATATTATAATGTCTATAATTATCGTCAAGATCAGTCAGAGGAAGTTTGAGAGAATAGCCTGAGTTGCATGCCCTCTTCTCTTTAAAAGCCCATGATATTATTCATGACGATTTTTCATCAGCTCTAGTTTTCTATTCCCCATTCAGGCAAATGAACTATTTTCTAGAAATGCATCTCAGAACAATGCATCTCAGAGCGAAGTTGACAACCTTCTTGTTTCTCTTGCGGAGGCTACTAGTGTAAATACAACAGGAGACTCCACCATATTTCCCCAAGACCTCAGCACTACTAATACGATCGTCAAGTCAAGTGTGAATTACCTCATTCAAAACGTTGAGACTGCTAGCCCCATGTCTTCTCTCAATTTTAGTGAAGTAAGACTATATACAAGTTAAATAAAACATCCCTTTTATTAGTGCCTTGCAGGAAGTTATGAACGTTCTCAACAATGTTCTGGACGAGAGGAATACAGAAGGATGGGAAAGATTACAAGAGGTATAAATACAGATACAGATAATTACCTGACAATCATGCAAATATACTTCAGGATTCTTCTGCTGAGAGTCAGCAATTGCTGTTGAGTGCAGAGTTATATGGTCAGTATGTGTCATTGGCACTGAGGAGTGAAGCTGTGGATACAGGCAACGTGACGGAGGTCACACTTGAGAGACAAAACATCGGTATGCGTACTTCACCATTTGTATTGCTATTATGTTGTATGGGTGATGCATGATGGTATTGCATTTACCGACCAGTTCTATCTGCAATGGAAGTTGACCCCACTAGTGTGGATGATATTATCTTTCCTGAAGTTGTCAAAGTCAGTGAAGAAACAGGCTCAGCCCAAAGTGCCATATCAGCTGCTCTTCTTATGGAGAGAGGCGCTCTAGGTATTTCGTAAACTTTGTTGGTAACCAAAATCTGTTTATCCATGTCTGTCTCAATTTTCAGAAGGGAATGTTGTAGCAGTCAACATTCTATTTTCCAACTTGGAAGATTTTCTTCCAAAAACCAACCTTGAAATGTATAATTATTATCAACAGCTAGTACTAAGTCATGTTCTGCTTGGTTTCATTGTATGCTTATATACACAGGAACACGACCAGACCAGTATCACAAGTTATTTCTAGTCAAGTCTTCTCCAATTTGAAGTTAACTAACTCTCAGGCACAGGCAACCTTCAATTTCACCACCCAAAAGGTAGTTGGACTTACAAGCAACACTAATTCATGTTTGTGTGTGCAGTTCTCTGAGGATGAAGTAGCCAAAAATGCAAAATGTGTATTTTGGAGTGTTTCTAGGTGAGCTGCATGATTGTCCTTTATTGTTGTCCAGCTTTAATTACCACACTTATCGTTATTTTGTCAGTGATGCGGCCAACAGCACGTGGTCCACGGAAGGTGTGATTACAGTCAGTGTGGATGAAGACGAGCAAATGAGAGTATATAATATTGTCTGTAAGAGCAGTCATTTCACAGCATTTGCTGTTCTAATGGATGTCTATGGAGCACTGAATGTGAGCCTCATGCAGCGAACTAATTTACTTATTATTCTTGGTCTTCTGTAGGACACAACTCCAGAGATCAGGGATGCTCTATCAGTGGTGACTTATGTTGGTTGTTCCATCTCCATCTTCTTTCTTCTGTTGTCTATCGTCTATTTCTTGACATTGAGGTAATTATTGAAACTTTGCATTCATGCATAAAACCTTGTTGTGCTGTTGATGTTTAGAAAGGAGCTGCTGACCAAGGTTCATAACTTCATCCATCTCAACCTGTCTATTTCTTTGCTCCTTGGTTACGTGGTGTTCCTGTTAATAGGAGTAAAGACTGTTGTGGCCAAAAAGGTATACTTGAACGTATTTTGCTGTATATTGTATAGCTGGTACAGTTTACCTCAAAACTTTAACGGACAACATGCATGCCAGCAATTAAGCCTTATATACATAATAGTAACTACTCCATTTGCGATTTTTGCGAGTGCTTATGGCATCGCAATAATAAGATCGCAGATATCTATAGCTATGTTAGTATATACAAAACGACCGGTATATCGAGGTGACCATAATTCAGAGAGCCAGATTATAGCGAGAGTCTGTATATGATACTCTATATTGATCATTTAATGTTCGCAGATAGCGTGTGCGTTTGTGGCTATTCTCCTTCACTACCTGTTCACTACTGTGTTCTTTTGGATGCTGTGTGAGGGAATCATGCTCTATCTTATGTTGGTGCTTGTCTTCAACCAAATATCCAAGAAATGGTGGATATTCTTTATTATTGGATGGGGTAAAATAAAGATATACGATGCTTACACTAAGTACATGTATCTAATTGAGCACAATAAAGAAGACAATCTTTCGAATGAAGTACTTATACCCCTCGAGGGTTCATCCATTTATGTATGCATGTGCGGTGATGACTATAATCATGGCATCAAGTTCTGGGGTATATATGTTTCTTGCAGTTGTTCCAGTGATACCAGTGGCTATATCTGCTGGACCAATTCATGACCAGTATGGCACAAAAGATTAGTAAGTTTTATATTGTGAATTTAGTATAGAAACTGCATCTCCAAATTCTATAATAACTGCATGGCTTGCATGTTACAACATATAACGCTTCCCCCAATAAAGAATTCGTACTTTCCCCCAATATAAAAATTCGTACTTATTACAAACCTTTACAACTGACAATATTTATTTATTTGTTAATGTTTGTACATTCAGTTGTTGGATTGCTGTTACCGGTGATAAAGGAGCCATATGGGCATTTGTTGTACCAATGCTACTAGTTGTTCTGGTGAGATCTCTATATAGCTTGCAAATGCATGCATTGGTTTGCAAATCAGTTTTTGAGTACACATTTGCATGCATGTACTCAGTTTATTTTAAGCCTACCTTTATAATTATGACGACTAGTATATACCTATACAGGTGAATGTATTCTTCCTCTTGGCTGCTTTGCGCAGCGTCTATAAACAGAGAAAGTCAGCCATGCAACGAAGTGAAGAAAAGAAATCTCAGTTACAATTATTCTCGTGAGTGTGTCAACTCTTATTCGTGCTATTCAGTAACACGTTGATCCCAATTAATGCTTGTATATATATGTATGCAGAAAACTCTTCAAGGCCACTATAATTCTCCTTCCATTGCTCGGGCTGACTTGGGTGTTTGGACTACTACTCTTAGTCGACGACAGCACCAGTGTGTTTGCATGGTTGTTCTCTATCTTTAACTCACTGCAAGGCTTGTTCGTATTCATCTTCCATGTGCTCAGGAGTGAAAAAGTGCGTGTTTCATTTTTTAGCATTTAGATCACTTCTAATTTTTAGGTCACAAACTTCTTAAAGCAGTGCAGAAAGAGAATGGACAGCGCTGTATCAACTTCTGCCTCAGGAAAAAACAATGTGGTATGTCAATAGACAGGTGGATCGCCTATTATTATAATTAAGTGTGTATAATTATATATGCATATAATTATTATTGGGAGAGTATATAATTTATGCTTGTTTCCATTGTATATTAAATTCAATAGAAATCAGACTGTTTATATAGTGCCCGACTGTGAAATATATATTATGTGCAGAGCAAGAATACGATGAGTGATGGTGTTCAGCTCAAGCCAAGTCACTCTAGATTCAGCGAACACGATCATAGTACCATGCAAAATGAAGTCGTTAAAGTCGATGAGACTGCTGCATCTGAGTCTGGCTCAGAGAAGTCGTACATTGCTGGATTGCTTGAAAATGATGAAGAGTGGCACAAAACTACGACCTTTAATTGGATAAAAGGTTTTTCTAACTCACAGGAAAGCCTTGAAGCACGGCTACTAATATAGTATTATTATAGAAACTGAATGATATATAATTATTATTAAAGTATACATATACTATTTTATTTATACTGCCGCTATACTATATATAGCGGAATGTTCTTTACTGTTTGTTGTCATTGTACATAATATATTAGTGAGTAGACCTGTAGATCGATCTGTATACACCATCACCTTTTAATGATTATGACGTACAAACATGCACAATCTAATGGCAACGATCTGCGCCATACCACCAAACTTTTAGCCGAGAAACTAAAATATGGTCAGTGTATATATTTCCGCCACTTCAAATCCTCACTTATCTAATCCATTTCTAATTCCTATAACGTAGAATAATTATTAATTATTATAATTATATAGCTATACATATAGAATTTCCCCTCACAAAACACATCATCATGCATGTCCTAATTTGCAGTTCTCCGAAAACATCAAGAATTCTCTGCATGTACATTCCGACCATTATGTGGAAAAGGGGAGGGGCTTCACTAGGATGTGGGTTACCAATGGGGTCAAAACTGAGTCAGTGGGAGCTAGCCTCGCTCCCAGGCCGATTTGTCTCTACAATAACGCTATAGATTGATAACTATATATATAGGAGGCGACCTAGCGTTATTTTAGAGATAAATCGGCCTGCATGGGAACAAGGCTAGGTGGGAGCTTGCTTGTTGCAGAAATCTGGCGTAAATCGGGCAAGGTAGCAGAAATTGAAATATTTTAGTGATTAATGGATTAATTCGTATGAACAAGGAAAAAAACATTGACACACATAATTTAAAAGTCCAGCAGTCAGGTTAACAGTAGCCTCAATTGGCCACCTTTAAGCGGCCTTGAATCGAGGCCATTGTGATAATTAAATTTGGTAAAGATCATTAACTACACATGCACATGTTGAATTCACTTTGCGCACAATAACACACACAAAATCAGTAGCCTACACTGATATAGTAGAAAGCAGACAAAAATTGTTTTGCTTTATATCATTATACCTGTTTCAGCATTTTGATCAAATATAAGCTTACTAGCCTCGATCACAGGCCGAGTTGTCGCTTTATAACAGTTAGGCGAACAACTAGACCAAATATAGCAATCCAGAGTCTGACACAAAGAGAGCTACAGATATATGGCCTCCAAGTCCGACACAAAGAGAGTTACAGAAATGGCCTCCAAGTCCGACACAGGGAGAGCTACAGATATATGGCCTCCAAGTCTGACACAGGGAGAGTTACAGATGTAGACATGCCTATAATCAAGGAACAAGAGTTCACTAGGAAGAGTACACAACTCCCAGGCCACTTAAAACCATAGTAGGCGAAATCAAATTTGCAAATAATAGTGACAAAGATAATCATCACTATTTAATTAACTGCCAGTAAGGCAATGAATAACTAATGTTATTCTTTCCTACTAGTTGCCCGTTTACAATAGTGATGTAGGTGAGACCAGGAGTGTATGAAGAGGAGTATCCAACTCCCACGCACATTCCATTCTACATGTACATATTGGACTAAATAATTATGGTGTTGCAATTCGTGCAGTTATCATCTCTTGATATTTCAGAAATTTAGCATGGCTACTATTAAAACTAGACCTAGTGAGCATTTTTTGCCTCACTGAATATATAGAGAACTAAATCTGTTGATCAATTAACCAGTTGCTAAAATATGTGTTTAATATTGTATACTCTCATCACAACGGTCAATGGTAGACATCTAACAAATTGGTCTCTGCGAAAAAAATTTTGAAACCGGCGTGCATCGTACTATTATTGCAGGTGACCCTCTCAAGTATCGATTAAACCATAATTATGTAACTAAAATAGTTCCTTTTCAAAAAAGAAATCGTAATTATCGAATCATACTTTTCTTTAAAAGTATAAGTAAGCACGAATACGTAATTACGTAACAGTTTAAAGGTCTATTAATGATAACAGGAGTGTATGAAGAGGAGTATCCAACTGTAGCAGTTGTAGTGTAAACTAGGTTACGGTACAAGTATGTCATACCACGTCACTATCAGACCGCATCTTAAGTGGGTACGTAGGTGTAGTAGTTAATTAGGATATCAGCATACACGCACATGGTCTGCTGTGGTTTGTACCTCCAGCCCATATTTAATTTTATTCATGGCTAACAGTTTACAAGTGTTAGTGACGATTCAGTCTGAGATTTAGAATGGAATGTGCGTGGGAGTCGCATACTCCTCTTTATACACTCCTGATGATAAGATATTCATTTGTTTATCGTATACTGACTTCTCCTATTAATCAGATTCATCTTCTTGATCTTCTGATGCCTTTATTAAGACTGCTCTGGATCAAGTGCAAGACAGAAGCAAGATCTCTTTAACTTTAGATGTGATAGCTACCTATATATCCTGACAGTGACATCCACGAAACTGTCATTGAATGTTTGGACACCTATAAACCACGCTCAATCCAAGAGTTTAAAGTGAAACTGTTTGTAGACCACGCAAGTCTAATTGATTTGTATATGACGAACTGTGGAGTCCATGGCAATAATTAAGCTAGCTCTCTAAACATTAATATATCGTTTTGCCTCACGAAATAGATACAGAGACTAAATTCAACCAGTTACTAAAAATAAATAATGAGCTACAGAATTGCTAGTTCTACTTTGGCATTGGCAATAATCGTGATCACATTTGCTCCATCTTGTGATGCTCAAATTACAGGTAGGACTGAATTCTTGTAGTCTAACTATTATGCATAACCATTAATCCTAGATGAGATCTCGTCAAGTGCTGGCAAAAAATTCGTGGTTTTTTTTCCCAATAAATACTGGTCAAGTAGTACACATAGAGTTGTTTTTGTTTATCACAAACCCGGAGTCAAGTGCTGTTAATTTCAGAGTCACTCCAATTAATATCAGTGGGAATGTTTCTAACTCTTCAACTAGTGTAAACGTTCCACCCAGTTTTGAGGTATTATCTGTTAATGAAAGGAACAAGGGGATCCTTGTTGAAGCCGACGGGAAAGTTAACGTGTATGGGCTATCTTTTGAACCATATAGTGCAGATGCTTATTTAGCGTTACCATGTTCTAAAATGGCAGTTGATGAATACGAATATTATGGAATCTCCTATGACATCTATATTTTTCCTAATGTGATTTTGTTTGTGGCTTGTGAAAATGAAACTGTTGTCAAATTCAATTCCTCAACAATAACACTAAATAGTATGGAAACATATCAGATTGCAAGTGATCATGATCTCACAGGAACAAGAATAACTAGCTCCAAACCTTTGTCTGTGTTTAGTGGATCTGATTGTGCTTCTGTTCCTCAAGATATAAACTACTGTGACCACCTGGTTGAACAAGTACCTCCGACTGTGACATGGGGGTCAAAATTCCTCGTAGCATCTCTCGATGGTAGATCTTCTGGTGAACGTATTCGTGTTCTTAGTGCCCGAGCAGCAAGTGTAGCTGTGAACTGTAACACTAACGTATCAGTCAGTGAATTCCAGTTGCAGAGTGGAGGGAGCTTCAGAGAATTTGAAATCCCTATTAACAGTTTCTGTAGCATTGAATCCACTTCTCCAGTACTGGTCACACAGTATGCGTATGGTAGGGAGAGTGATGGCGTAGGAGACCCATTCATGATGATAATCCCTCCAATTGAGCAGTTTACAAATAATTATGTTATTGAAGCGTTTCTTCTTTTCCGCGGATCCAACTATGTCACGGTGTATGTTTCTTCTGAGTTTTTTCAAACTGAACAAATATTATTGGACAATTCCATTGTTACTGGCTGGAGGAATGTTGTCTGTTCAAGTGGAGAGATTTGTGGCCATATAAGTAGAACGAGTGTGTCTACTGGAGCTCATTCTATCCGCCATCAAAACAGCTCAGCCATTCTAGGTGTTTCAGTGTATGGATTCGACACAACAAATTCTTATGGTTACCCTGGAGGCATGAGATTATCTCCCATACAATGCAACTGTGGTCAAAATTCTATTTGTTTGAATAACAGGGAACAGTTCAACTGTAGCTGCTTGAATGAATTTGTGGCTTCATTGTCTGAAACTGATGAAGTTGTCTGTACCGGTAAGTTGAGTGTTTAAATAGAAGGTCAAAATTATACTGATCCATTTGCTTCATTTTTTACCATAGCTATAACCTGTCCTCCCTTGACTGCTCCTACCAATGGCTTTGTGACATACAGATGTTCTACTTCTGATGAAAACGGCAACTATGGTTTTAATGCCATGGCTAACCACAGTTGTGACACTGGGTTTGTTCTGGTTGGTAATAGCACAAGGACTTGCACAGGAGATGGTAGCAGCACTACTGGTGTTTTTGATGGAGAAGCAGCAATTTGTGAACGTGAGCTTATGCAAAACATTACTGTTATGATCAGATGCTTTAATGTATAGCTTTATTCATGAATGTCATTTACTGCTTCAGATTCATTTCACTATAGCTATTACCTGTCCTCCCTTGACTGCTCCTACCAATGGCTCTGTGACATACAGTTCTACTTCTGATGAAAACGGCAACTTTGCTTTCAATGCCATGGCTAACAATAGTTGTGACACTGGGTTTTTTCTGGTTGGTAACAACACAAGGACTTGCACTGGAGATGATAGCAGCGCTACTGGTGTTTTTGATGGAGAAGCATTTTGTAAATGTGAGCTTACGCAAAACATTACCATTAACCCATGCCCTAATGTATTTATAATTACTGCTCCAAGAGATACTGATTCATTTGCTTCATTTCACCATATAGCTATAACCTGTCCTCCCTTGACTGCTCCTACCAATGGCTCTGTGACATACAGTAGTTCTACTTCTGATGAAAACGGCAACTATGCTTTCAATGCCATGGCTAACCACAGTTGTTACACTGGGTTTGTTCTGGTTGGTAACAACACAAGGACTTGCACTGGAGATGGTAGCAGCACTACTGGTGTTTTTGATGGAGAAGCAGCAATTTGTGAACGTGAGCTTATGCAAAAAAGTTGCTGGTAACCCATATTCTTTATTCATGTTTAAACAGAAAGTCACTCACTTATACGCTCCTGGTTCATGTATAATATAGCTTCCACAACTCAGACTTACACAATGACAGTAAAAGCTACACTGACAATGTCACCCCCCCCATCCTCCACCCCCTCCACCCCCGTTTTGCAAGCATTAGAGTGAATGCTCTCAATGAAAATGACAATGCTCCAATGACATTGCATAGTCGTGGAATATGCAGCCTTGGAAAACATTGTCAAGCATATAATTTTCCAACTAGCTAATACTCGTTTACGGTCGTAGCAACTGAATGGAAAACGTTTTTGCTTCAATTGTGGTTTATCTCTATAGGCGTGGTTCAGTGTGAAGCTGAAGAGGATTCTGTATGGGGGCTTGTCTTCCCTACCACTGTGGCTGGCTTTTTATATTCCCAGCAATGCCCACAAAATGGAAATGGAATAACTTTAGGTATCACTATATTATTCCATGTGACTGTGTGTTGATGTGCATGCATTTATAGGTACTGCGACTCGTTTTTGTACACTGGGTGGTGTCTGGGAAGCAGTGAATATTGATAACTGCACTAGGGAAGTAATCAGCTCACTTAATGACAGGGTGAGACTGAATCTGCAGTTACTGTAGTACTTTACACAAATACATGCACTGTGACGTATACTGATATTATAATGTCTGTATCGTCAAGATCAGTGAGATGAAGTTTGAGAGAATAGCCTGAGTTGCATGCCCTCTTCTCTTTAAAAGCCCATGATATTGCTCATGACGATCTTTCATCAGCACTAGTTTTCTATTCCCCATTCAGGCAAATGAACTATTTTCTAGAAATGCATCTCAGAACAATACATCTCAGAACAAAGTTGACAACCTTCTTGTTTCTCTTGCGGAGGCTACTAGTGTAAATGCAACAGGAGACTCCACCATATTCCCCCAAGACCTCAGCACTACTAATACGATCGTCAAGTCAAGTGTGAATTACCTAGTTCAAAACGTTGAGATTGCTAGTCCCATGTCTTCTCTTAATTTTAGTGAAGTAAGACTATAAGTTAAGTTCCTTTTGTTTAAATAATTGTGTCTTGCAGGAAGTTATAAACATTCTCAACAATGTTCTGGACAAGAGGAATACAGAAGGATGGGAAAGATTGCAAATGGTATAATGATATTATAGAACAGATACAGATATAGATAATTAACTGCAAATATACTCTCAGGATTCTACTGCTGAGAGTCAGCAACTGCTGTTGAACGCAGAGTTATATGGTCAGTATGTGTCATTGGCACTGAGGAGTGAAGCTGTGGATACAGGCAACATGACGGAGATCACACTTGTGAGACAAAACATCGGTATGCATACTTCACTATTTACTAGATAGTTGATTTGAAGCTAGTATAATTATTTGCATTTATCGTCCATGCAGTGCTAGCTGCAATTAAAGTTGACACCACTAGTCTGGATGACATTATCTTTCCTGAAGTTGTCAATCTCAGTGAAGAAACAGGCTCAGCCCAAACTGTGATACCAGCTGCTCTTCTTATGGAGAGAGGCGCTCTAGGTATTTCATACTTTGGTGGTAACCAAAACATATATTATGTTTGATATGTCTGTCTCAATTTTCAGATGGGAATGTTATAGCAGTCAACATTCTATTTTCCAACTTGGAGGATTTTCTTCCAAAAACCAACCTTGAAATGTATATTATCAACAGTACTAAGTCATGTTCTGCTCAGTCTCATTGTATGCTTATATATACAGGAACACAACCAGACCAGTATCACAGGTTATTTCTAGTCAAGTCTTCTCCAATGTGAAGTTAACTAACTCTCAGGCACAGGCAACCTTCAATTTCACCACCCAAAAGGTAGTTGGACTTACAAGCAACACTAATTCATGCTTGTGTGTGCAGTTCTCTGAGGATGAAGTAGCCGAAAATGCAAAATGTGTATTTTGGAGTGTTTCTAGGTGAGCGCTCATGTCCTTTATTGTTTTTCACCTTTAATTACCACAATAATCGTTATTTTTTCAGTGATGCGGCCAACAGCACATGGTCCACAGAAGGTGTGACTACAGTCAGTGTGGATGAAGACAAGCAAATGAGAGTATATAATATTGTCTGTGAGAGCAGTCATTTCACAGCATTTGCTGTTCTAATGGATGTCACTGGAGCACTGAATGTGAGCCTCTTGCAGCGAACTAATTTACTTATTTATATGCTTGGTCTTTTGTAGAACACAACTCCAGAGATCAGGTTTGCTCTATCAGTGGTGACTTATGTTGGTTGTTCCATCTCCATCTTCTTTCTTCTGTTGTCTATCCTCTATTTCTTGACATTGAGGTAATTATTGAAGGACTATTATATAATAGCTTTATACATGTATAAAACCTTACTGTGTTGTTGATGTTTAGAAAAGAGCTACTGACCAAGGTTCATAACTTCATTCATCTCAACCTGTCTATTTCTTTGCTCCTTGGTTACGTGGTGTTCCTGTCAGGAGTAGAGACTGCTGTGGCCAGCGAGGTATCACTTGAGTCGTCACAGTGTATCTATAAATTATGCAATATTATATATATATAATATATAGCTGGTATACAGTTTACCTTAAAACTTTAACAGACACATGCAGCTGAAATTCATATTTATGAGCAAGCCTTATATATCATAAATTAATAGTGACTACTCCATTTGTGAACTTTGCGAGTGCTTATTCATCGCAATAATAAGATCGCAGATACCTATATAGCTATGTTAGTATATACAAAACGACCGAGGTGGCCATAATTCAGAGAGCCGGATTAGCGAGAGTCTGTATATATAATTATGATACTCTATATATTGATCATTTAATGTTCGCAGGTAGCATGTGCGTTTGTGGCTGCTCTCCTTCACTACCTGTTCACTACTGTGTTCTTTTGGATGCTGTGTGAGGGGAATCATGCTCTATCTGATGTTGGTGCTTGTCTTCAACCAAATATCCAAGAAATGGTGGATATTCTTTATTATTGGATGGGGTAAATTATGAAAATAATTATTATTAAGATAAAACATTGGGTATGTGTTTCTTGCAGTTGTTCCAGTGATACCGGTGGCTATATCTGCTGCACTGATTCATGACCAGTATGGCACAAAAGAATAGTAAGTGTTCGTAATTCAGTGGAACCCTATAGACAACTGCATGCATGTTACAACATAATCAGTGGTGTAGGAAGGGGCTTCCCCCCCATCTTTCGAGGCTATATTAAGTCATCTCTATAGAGATGACTTATCAAGCTGCACTATGTAGATAGCCGTACTTTTTCCCATTAAAAAAACTAGAACCCCTCCTCCCACTGAGAAATTACGCCACTGATAATACAGCGTTTCCTATATAATTATATGCATTTCCAATAGAATGCGTGCAATTATTTTGCATGTATTTGTGTAAAGTAATTCCAGCGCAAATATCAATGCATGTATAATTTTAAATCTTTACTACTGACAATATTTATTCATCCCTATATTATAACATTCAGTTGTTGGATTGCTGTTGGTGCCGGTGATAAAGGAGCCATATGGGCATTTGTTGTACCGATGCTACTAGTTGTTCTGGTGAGATCTGTATAGCTTGCAAATGCATCGATAGTGTATATATATATATATAGCAGCAGTTTTTGACTCAGAGTACAAATCTGCCTCATTGTATAATATAGCAGCAGTTTTTGATAGTACACATCTGCACTCATTAGTTTACCCTTATAAATTATGACGACTATACCTGTACAGGGGCGTAGGGAGGGGGAGGGCTTTGGGGGCTGGAGCCCCCCCTTTCTCTGCAAAAACTACACTAAGAGCCCCACCTTCTCTGATGAGTCCAGCCTGGGAATTACTGGTATAGATTAGTGGCAGACAAACAGCATGTCCAAGAGCTAGCTATACTATACTAGTAACTTTGATTCTTTAGTGCAACTAAGCTAGCTAGCTACGGCTAGCTAGCTAGCTTTAGCAGTATTATTACTTGAAGCAAGGTGTGGCTATTTCTTGCACATGCGCAAAGAGTCATTAATTAGGGGGTGTGGCTTCCGGCTGCCGAAAAATTTCGGCGCTCTGCGCCAAGTAGTTTCTGGCGCTTCGCACCCTAACAGCTCAGCCCTCCCTTCCTCAAATTCCTGCCTACGCCCCTGCTGTACAGGTGAATGTATTCTTCCTCTTGGCTGCTTTGCGCAGTGTCTATAATCAGAGAAAGTCAACCATGCAACGAAGTGGAAAAAAGGAATCTCAGTTACAATTATTCTCGTGAGTGTGTCAACTCTCATTCGTGCTATTCAGTAACACGTTGGATCCCAATGCTTATACATACAGACAACTCTTCAAGGCCACCATCATTCTCCTTCCATTGCTCGGGCTGACTTGGGTGTTTGGTCTACTCTCAGTCAACAGCAGCGCTATTGTGTTTGCATGGTTGTTCTCTATCTTTAACTCACTGCAAGGCTTGTTCATGTTCATCTTCCATGTGCTCAGGAGTGAAAAGGTGCGTGTTTCATTTTTTAGCATTTTTATGTCTATATATAGATCACTTCTAATTTTTAGGTCACAAACTTCCTAAAGCAGTGCAGAAAGAGAATGGATAGCGTTGTATCAATTTCTGCCTCAGGAAAAAACAATCTGGTATGTCAATAATTATATATATGCATATAATTATTGGAGTGTATTATATGCTCGTTTCCATAAGAAATTATAGTAGGACTGTGAAATATCTATTATATGCATGCAGAGTAAGAATCCGACGAGTGGTGTTCAGCTCAAGCCAAGTCTCTCTAGTTTCAGCAAACATGACCATAGTACCATGCAAGATGAAGCCATTAAAGTCGATGAGACTGCTGCATCTGAATTCGGCTCAGAGAAGTCGTACATTGCTGGATTGCTTGAAAATGATGAAGAGTGGCACAAACCTATGACCTTTAATTGGATAAAAGGTTTTTCTAACTCACAGGAAAGCCTTAAAGCACGGCTACTAACATAGCATAATTATTGATAAGGTATACATATACACTATATACTGCCCGCTATACTAGCGGAATGTTATTTATTGTTTTTTGTTATTGTATAGATCGATCTGCATGTATACTATTTATATTCTCACCGCATTATGACGTTGTGAACATACAAACATGCACAATCGAATGGCAACGATCTGCGCCAAACCACCAAACTTTTACCGAGAAACTAAAATCCGGTCAGTGTATATTTCCGCCACTCCAAATCCTCACATTCATCTCTAAATCTAATCCATTTCTGATATAATTGGTCCAATCACATCCGTGGACTTATATATAGCTATACATATAGAAATTTCCCCTCACAAAAAACATCATCATGTCCTGATTTGCAGTTCTCCGAAAACATCAAGAATCCCGGCCCTGCATGTGCATTCCAACCATTTAATATGTGGAAATTGGGAGGGGCTTCACTATAATTATGGTATATTGGGTGTGGGTTACCAATGGTTACCAATGGGGTCAAAACTGAGTCAGTGGGAGCTAGCCTCGTTCCCAGGCCGATTTGTCTCTAAAATGATGCTATAGGTTGATAACTAGGAGGCGACCTAACGGACAGATCGGCTTGGGAACAAGGCTATAGGTGCATGGGAACAAGGCTAGGTGCATGGGAACTTGCAATTGCTTAATTGTATCAGAAATCTGTATATACATGAACCAGGCAAGGTTATAGGTAGCAGAAATTGACGAAAATCATTAATAATAAATATTATTTGGCATGTAGATTAATGGATAAATAATGTACGTGGAAAGAAACATTGACACACATAATTTAAAAGTCCAGCAGGTGTTTGCTATCACCTACTGTGACACTGCTAACAGTCTTAACAGTTTTTCTCCAGAGCAGCAGCCATCTTTGTTCCCTTCTTTGTTTCTTTCCTCCCAGCACACGAGCAACTCTCTGAAGATCGATCATCCGTTTCTTTCAGCTCCATCTTTCGTATATGCGAGGAGAGGGTGCTCCCTGACACTTTGCCAATCCCTATAGTTTAGGCAAACCTTGGTTTAATCCCTCCAATAGCTTTGCAGAGCTCTTGGCTTGAGATGTAACCACAGCGACTGCAACACAAGAGCACAAGACATTCAAGTGGAGTCTAATGAAGCTTATGCACAAGTGAGGAAATAAAGTTAAATTTTGTGTAATGATTATCTTATCCCAGACGGCAAAACGAAACATAAAGTTGCAGTCAAATCAACTTATTTCCTCAGGCACATTATTCAATAGACAATTCTGTACAGATATAATTATAGTAAACAAAATTAATGTTAACGATGATATTGTAGCCCCTAGTTTCTGTATGGTTTCATTTCTGAGAAGCAGTTTTTTTTATCTTTTTTTTTTTATGAAAGATTTAGCAATTAATTGCAAGGATACACAAATAGCTACAAAGCTAGGGTGAAGTGAGTCCTATAACATACGTTTTAATAGTTACAACATGTCAACTAGATGTGAATACAGATGTGACTTAAATGAACTTATACTAGTACAGTCTACTAAAGTAAAGTCCTTGTGGCTAACCAGCCTATTCCATATTGTGATTGCATGCGGAAAAAATGAGAATTTGTAAAAGGATGTTCTACATTGGTAGGGGACCAGAGTAAAACAGTTAACAGTTCTACTACTGTAAGTCATATTTCTCTTGGTTGCTGGGTTGTTTGGGAAGTCAGTTAGATTGTGTAGTATTTTGAAAAGGTGGCATAGCACCGCAGCAAGGCGCCTCAGCTGCAGAGAAGGAAGCCTGGTAAAGGTGAGCAATTCTTCACTTTTCAAATTCCATTTCTTCAGACAGACTCTCATAGCAAATCTCTGGACTTTTTCTAAATTGTTTATTTCACACTTGTGAAATGGGTTCCATACAGAGGATGCGTATTCCAGATGTGATCTCACGAACGATGTATACAACTTTAACAGTGTTGTTGAAGAAGAATTCCCAGAGAACCTGCGATGTAGGAGACCTATCAACTTCCTTGTTTTATTACAAATCGTATTGATGTGAGTGTGCCAGCTCAAGTCAGCCGATATGGTAATTCCTAAATACTTGTAGTTAGAAACCTGCTGCAGTACATAACCATTTAGAAGTAGAGTTGGAGCCTTCAATGAGCGCGATGTTTTCTTAGAAGTTATCAAGGTACAATCACAGGTTCATACATGGAGAAGTTAATGTAATGCTGATCATGTGATCTACTACCAATGACATTCTTTAAATGCAGTCATGTGACTGTACCTTAAATGTCAGGCTTTTTAAGTGTGCAATAAGTTCGAAGTTATTGTAATGCTTGAGGCTTACGTAACGCATGAGCGCAGTGAGTGCATTATACTCATCTCCGTGCACACATTAATACACATTATTACTATAATATTATATATAGCCAAGACTTAGTGTGATGTTAAAATTTAAATCAGTAGCCTCAATTGGCCTTGAATCGAGACCATTGATAATTAAATTTGGTAAAGATCACTACACATGCACAATCATGTTGAATTCAATTAAATTTTTATGACTTTGCACAAACCAATTTAACACACACAAAATCAGTAGCCTACACTGATAGAGTAGAAAGCAGACAAAAATAGTATACTGTTTTGCTTATATCAGTATATACCTGTTTCAGCATTTTGATCAAATATACTAGCCTTGATCACAAGCCGAGTTTTGCTTTTATAACCGTTAGGCGAACAACTAGACCAAATATAGCAATCCAGAGTCTGACACAAAGAGAGCTACAGATATGGCCTCCAAGTCCGACACAAAGAGAGCTACAGATGTAGACATGCCTATAATCAAGGAACAAGAGTCACTCTAGGACTAAGAGTACACAACTCCCACTTAAAACCATAGAAGTCATAATAGTGACAAAGATAATCATCACTATTTAATTAAGTGCCAGTAGTAGGAGAGGCAATGAATAACATAGTTACTAATTTATTCATTGCCTTTCCTACTAGTTGCCGTTACAATAGTGAGCATCTGTGGTAGGTCAGACGGAATGCCTTTTGTGCACAGTCTATTGGAGTTGCATACTCTTCCTAATGAACTCTTGGTGATAATTATAGCCAATAACATAGATACCACTAACTCTGATAATTATAGCCAATATAGTGGTATCTACGTATAACACTAACTCGGTACAGTGCTGCAATAGTGGTATCTACGTATAACAGTAACCAGTACGTATACGGTGTTGCAATTCGTGCAGTTATCATGCATCCACAATTGGGGCAAAACCTTGTGACAGTGCATGGTATACTGTATAGCCATGCAGCAACAAATAATTATTCCATAATTTACTTGGCGCTCAATTGTAATAATATAGGCATGGATCGGAGTGAGACGTTTTTGAGTTTTTCTTTGAGAAAATGCTTTCCAAGGATGTTATTTACTTACTTATATACTTAGTCAGTCGAGTAGAAGGTGCTAGCTGTTGTATTTAAACAGTCTCACTCGTTGCTATGTCACATTTGTTGCCATCACTTGTAAAAATCATGTTTGTACAATGTATATACAATGTACATGAGAAAATGTGTATATAGAGTGTAATGTGTCATTTTCATTCATTCCTCTTGACAGGGGACTCTAAAACTGCATCTACGGGGCTGTGATTCTCAATTAATAGCACCCACTACGGGGGGGGGGTTAAATAGATCTAGGGGGGGTTATAGTAAATCTAGGGGAGGGGCTTGATTTCAGAGATTTAGCCTGCATGGCTATAGTGAGCATTTTTGCCTCACTGAATAGAACTAAATCTGTTGATCAACCAGTTGCTAAAATATGCATTTTTATCTTCACCACAACGGTAAATGGTCGACACATAAAAAAATTTTTTTCTCTGCAAAATTTTTTTTGAAACTGGCGTGCTTTACGCTATTGTTGCGGGTGACTCTCTCAAGTATCGATTAATAATAGAAAATTGAAATATCTTTTTAAACTAAAAGTAAGAAATCGTAATTATCATGATTTTAGAAGCATATACTTTTCTAAGTACGAATACGTAATAACGTAACAGCTTAATTAGGTCTATTAATGATAAGATTCATTTGTTTATTGTACTGAGTTATCCTATTAATCAGATTCATCTTCTTGATCTTCCGATACCTTTAAGACTGTTTATATCTCTGGATCAAGTGCAAAGACAAAGGACATCTCTGATGTGACTCAACCTTGAAAGTTTGGACACCTGAACCAGAAAAGTTTATCTACGAGCAAAATATATGTTCTCAGTTTGAGGACCGATATTTAACCAAACTGTTCCTTGATCTGCTATAGACCAAGATTTGTATCTGACAAACTGTGGAGTCCATGGAAATAGTTAGGCTAGCTCTAAACATCAATATATCGTTTTTCCTCACGAAATAGATACAGGCTAAATTCAGTCAGTTGCTAAAAATTAATAATGATCAGCTACAGAATTGCTAGATCTACTTTGACATTGACAATAGTCATCATCACATTTGCTCCATCTTGTGATGCCCAAGTTACAGGTAGGACTGAATTCTTGTAGTCTATATAATATATATAACTATTATTCATGTATTCCTTGAATTGTTCATTAATCCTAGATGAGATCTCGTCAAGTGCTGGCAAAAAATTCGTGGTTGGTTTCCCAAGAAATCATGGTCAATCAACAGTCGAGTTGTTATTGTTTATCACAAACCCAGAGTCAAGTGCTGTTAATTTCACAGTCACTCCAATTAATATCAGTGGGAATGTTTCTAACTCTTCAACTAGGGTAAACGTTCCATCCAGTTTTGAGGTATTATCTGTTAATGAAAGGAACAAGGGGATCCTTGTTGAAGCCGACGGAAACATCAATTTGTATGGAATGTCTTATCGTCATTATACTACAGATGCTTATTTAGCGTTACCATGTTCTAAAATGGCAGTTGATGAATACGAATATTATGGAATCTCCTATGACACCTTTAATAGTGACTTTCCTAGTGTGATTTTGTTGGTGGCTTGTGAAAATGAAACTGTTGTCAAATTCAACTCCTCAACAATAACACTGAATAGTATGGAAACTTATCAGATTGAAAGTGGTAATGATCTCACAGGAACAAGAATAACTAGCTCCAAACCTTTGTCTGTGTTTAGTGGATCTGATTGTGCTAGAGTTCCTCAAGTTGTACTCGATTGTGACCACCTGGTTGAACAAGTGCCTCCGACTGTGACATGGGGCTCAAAATTTCTTGTAGCATCTCTCGAGGGTAGATCTTCTGGTGAACGTATTCGTGTTCTTAGTGCCCGAGCAGCAAGTGTAGCTGTGAACTGCAACACTAACGTATCAGTCAGTGAATTCCAGTTGCAGAGTGGAGGGAGCTTCAGACAATTTGAAATCCCTATTAACAGTTTCTGTAGTATTGAATCCACTTCTCCAGTACTGGTCGTACAGTATGCGTATGGTAGGGGTAGTAATCACGTGGGAGACCCATTCATGATGATAATCCCTCCAATTGAGCAGTTTACAAATAATTATTTGGTCGAAACGTTTGCTCTTTTCGCATCCAACTATGTCACGGTATATGTTTCTTCTGAGTTTTTTCAAACTGGACAAATATTATTAGACAATTCCATTGTTACTGGCTGGAGGAATGTTGTCTGTTCAAGTGGAGAGATTTGTGGCCACATAAGTAGAACAAGTTTGTCTACTGGAGCTCATTCTATCCGCCATCAAAATAGCTCAGCTGTTCTAGGTGTTTCAGTGTATGGATTCGACTTTTACAATTCTTATGGTTACCCTGGAGGCATGAGATTATCTCCCATACAATGCAACTGTGGTCAAAATTCTATTTGTTTGAATAACAGGGAACAGTTCAACTGTAGCTGCTTGAATGGATTTGTGGCTTCATTGTCTGAAACTGATGAAGTTGTCTGTACCGGTAAGTTGAGTGTTTAAATAGAAGGTCAAAATTATACTGATCCATTTGCTTCATTTTTCACCATAGCTATAACCTGTCCTCCCTTGACTGCTCCTACCAATGGCTCTGTGACATACAGTAGTTCTACTTCTGATGAAAACGGCAACTATGCTTTCAATACCATGGCTAACCACAGTTGTGACACTGGGTTTGGTCTGGTTGGTAACAACACAAGGACTTGCACTGGAGATGGTAGCAGCACTACTGGTGTTTTTGATGGAGAAGCAGCAATTTGTAAACGTAAGCTTACTCAAAACATTATCGTTAACACATCTTTAATATATAGCTTTATTCATGAATGTCATGCATTTACTGCTCCAATAGATACTGATCCATTTGCTTTATTTCACTATAGCTATAACCTGTCCTTCCTTGACTGCTCCTACCAACGGCTCTGTGACAGACAGTTCTACTTCTGATGAAAACGGCAACTATGCTTTCAATGCCATGACTAACCACAGTTGTGACACTGGGTTTGTTCTGGTTGGTAACAACACAAGGACTTGCACTGGAGATGGTAGCAGCACTACTGGTGTTTTTGATGGAGAAGCAGCAATTTGTGAACGTAAGCTTACACAAAACATTACAGTTAACCCATGCTTTAACGTATATCTATATATATTCATGAATATTATTTACTGCTTCAGATTCATTTCACTATAGCTATAACCTGTCCTCCCTTGACTGCTTCTACCAATGGCTTTGTGACATACAGATGTTCTACTTCTGATGAAAACGGCAACTATGCTTTTAATGCCATGGCTAGCCACAGTTGTAACGCTGGGTTTGTTCTGGTTGGTAACAACACAAGGACTTGCACTGGAGATGGTAGCAGCACTACTGGTGTTTTTGATGGAGAAGCAGCAATTTGTGAACGTGAGCTTATGCAAAAAAGTTGCTGGTAACCCATATTCTTTATTCATGTTTAAACAGAAAGTCACTCACTTATACGCTCCTGATTCATGTATAATATAGCTTCCACAACTCAGACTTACACAATGACAGTAAAAGCTACACTGACAATGTCACCCCCCCCCACCCTCCACCCCCCTTCACCCCCTCCACCCCCTCCACCCCCGTTTTGCAAGCATTAGAGTGAATGTTCTCAATGAAAATGACAATGCTCCAATGACATTGCATATAGTCGTGGAATATGCAGCCTTGGAAAACATTGTCAAGCATATAAATTTCCAACTAGCTAATACTCGTTTACGGTCGTAGCAACTGAATGGAAAACGTTTTTGCTTCAATTGTGGTTTATCTCTATAGGCGTGGTTCAGTGTGAAGCTGAAGAGGATTCTGTATGGGGGCTTGTATTCCCTGCCACTGTGGCTGGCTTTTTATATTCCCAGCAATGCCCACAAAATGGAAATGGAATAACTTTAGGTATCACTGTATCATTCCATGTGACTGTGTGTTGATGTGCATGCATTTATAGGTACTGCGACTCGTTTCTGTACACTGGGTGGTGTCTGGGAAGCAGTGAACATTGATAACTGCACTAGGGAAGTAATCAGCTCACTTAATGACAGGGTGAGACTGAATCTGTAGTTACTGTAGTACTTTACACAAATACATGCACTGTGACGTATACTGATATTATAATGTCTGTATCGTCAAGATCAATCAGATGAAGTTTGAGAGAATAGCCTGAATTGCATGCCCTCTTCTCTTTAAAAGCCCATGATATCGTCATGACGATCTTTCATCATCACTAGTTTTCTATTCTCCATTTAGGCAAATGAACTATTTTCTAGAAATGCATCTCAGAACAATACATCTCAGAACAAAGTTGACAACCTTCTTGTTTCTCTTGCGGAGGCTACTAGTGTAAATGCAACAGGAGACTCCACCATATTCCCCCAAGACCTCAGCACTACTAATACGATCGTCAAGTCAAGTGTGAATTACCTAGTTCAAAACGTTGAGATTGCTAGTCCCATGTCTTCTCTCAATCTTAGTGAAGTAAGACTATAAGTTAAGTTCCTTTTGTTGTTTAAATAATTGTGTCTTGCAGGAAGTTATAAACATTCTCAACAATGTTCTGGACAAGAGGAATACAGAAGGATGGGAAAGATTGCAAATGGTATAATGATATTATAGAACAGATACAGATATAGATAATTAACTGCAAATAATTATACTCTCAGGATTCTACTGCTGAGAGTCAGCAACTGCTGTTGAACGCAGAGTTATATGGTCAGTATGTGTCATTGGCACTGAGGAGTGAAGCTGTGGATACAGGAAACGTGACGGAGATCACACTTGAGAGACAAAACATCGGTATGCATACTTCACCATTTACTAGATAGTTGATTTGAAGCTAGTATAATTATTTGCATTTATCGTCCAGTGCTAGCTGCAATTGAAGTTGACACCACTAGTCTGGATGACATTATCTTTCCTGAAGTTGTCAATCTCAGTGAAGAAACAGGCTCAGCCCAAACTGTGATACCAGCTGCTCTTCTTATGGAGAGAGGCGCTCTAGGTATTTCATACTTTGGTGGTAACCAAAATATTGTATATCCATATATTATGTCTGATATGTCTGTCTCAATTTTCAGATGGGAATGTTATAGCAGTCAACATTCTGTTTTCCAACTTGGAGGATTTTCTTCCAAAAACCAACCTTGAAATGTATTTTATCAACATGCAGTATACTAAGGCATGTTCTGCTCAGTCTCATTAATTGTATGCTTATATATACAGGAACACAACCAGACCAGTATCACAGGTTATTTCTAGTCAAGTCTTCTCCAATGTGAAGTTAACTAACTCTCAGGCACAGGCAACCTTCAATTTCACCACCCAAAAGGTAGTTGGACTTACAAGCAACACTAATTCATGCTTGTGTGTGCAGTTCTCTGAATGAAGTAGCCGAAAATGCAAAATGTGTATTTTGGAGTGTTTCTAGGTGAGCGCTCATGTCTTTTATTGTTGTCCACCTTTAATTACCACAATTATCGTTATTTTGTCAGTGATGCAGCCAACAGCACATGGTCCACAGAAGGTGTGACTACAGTCAGTATGGATGAAGACAAGCAAATGAGAGTATATAATATTGTCTGTGAGAGCAGTCATTTCACAGCATTTGCTGTTCTAATGGATGTCACTGGAGCACTGAATGTGAGCCTCGTGCAGCAAATACTTATTTACTTATTTATGCTTGGTCTTTTGTAGGACACAACTCCAGAGATCAGGTTTGCTCTATCAGTGGTGACTTATGTTGGTTGTTCCATCTCCATCTTCTTTCTTCTGTTGTCTATCCTCTATTTCTTGACATTGAGGTAATTATTGAAGGACTATTATAATTATAATAGCTTTATACATGTATAAAACCTTACTGTGCTGTTGATGTTTAGAAAAGAGCTACTGACCAAGGTTCATAACTTCATTCATCTCAACCTGTCTATTTCTTTGCTCCTTGGTTACGTGGTGTTCCTGTCAGGAGTAGAGACTGCTGTGGCCAGCGAGGTATCACTTGAGTCGTCACAGTGTATCTATAAATTATGCAATATTATATATATATATATATATAGCTGGTATACAGTTTACCTTAAAACTTTAACAGACACATGCAGCTGAAATTCATATTTATGAGCAAGCCTTATATATCATAAATTAATAGTGACTACTCCATTTGCGAACTTTGCGAGTGCTTATTCATCGCAATAATAAGATTGCAGATACCTATATAGCTATGTTAGTATATACGAAACGATCGAGGTGATCATAATTCAGAGAGCCGGATTAGCGAGAGTCTGTATATATATGATACTCTATATATTGATCATTTAATGTTCGCAGGTAGCGTGTGCGTTTGTGGCTGCTCTCCTTCACTACCTGTTCACTACTGTGTTCTTTTGGATGCTGTGTGAGGGAATCATGCTCTATCTGATGTTGGTGCTTGTCTTCAACCAAATATCCAAGAAATGGTGGATATTCTTTATTATTGGATGGGGTAAATTATGAAAATATTATTAAGATAAAACATTGGGTATGTGTTTCTTGCAGTTGTTCCAGTGATACCGGTGGCTATATCTGCTGCACTGATTCATGACCAGTATGGTACAAAACAATAGTAAGTGTTTGTAATTCAGTGGAACCCTATAGACAACTGCATGCATGTTACAACATAATCAGTGGTGTAGGAAGGGGGCTTCCCCCCCATCTTTCGAGGCTATATTAAGTCATCTCTATAGAGATGACTTATCAAGCTGCCCTATGTAGATAGCCGTACTTTTTCCCATTAAAAAAACTAGAACCCCTCCTCCCACTGAGAAATTGCTTCCTACGCCACTGATAATACAGCGTTTCCTATATAATTATTATATGCATTTCCAATAGAATGCGTGCAATTATTTTGCATGTATTTGTGTAAAGTAATTCCAGCGCAAATATAAATGCATGTATAATTTTAAATCTTTACTACTGACAATATTTATTCATCCCTATACTATAACATTCAGTTGTTGGATTGCTATTGGTGCCGGTGATAAAGGAGCCATATGGGCATTTGTTGTACCGATGCTACTAGTTGTTCTGGTGAGATCTGTATATAGCTTGCAAATGCATCGATAGTGTATATATATATATATAGCAGCAGTTTTTGACTCAGAGTACAAATCTGCCTCATTGTATAATATAGCAGCAGTTTTTGATAGTACACATCTGCACTCATTAGTTTACCCTTATAAATTATGACGACTATATACCTGTACAGGTGAATGTATTCTTCCTCTTGGCTGCTTTGCGCAGTGTCTATAATCAGAGAAAGTCAACCATGCAACGAAGTGGAAAAAAGGAATCTTTACAATTATTCTCGTGAGTGTGACAACTCTCATTCGTGCTATTCAGTAACACGTTGATCCCAATGCTTGTGTATGCAGACAACTCTTCAAGGCCACCATCATTCTCCTTCCATTGCTCGGGCTGACTTGGATGTTTGGTCTACTCTCAGTCAACAGCAGCACTATTGTGTTTGCATGGTTGTTCTCTATCTTTAACTCACTGCAAGGCTTGTTCGTGTTCATCTTCCATGTGCTCAGGAGTGAAAAGGTGCGTGTTTCATTTTTTAGCATTTTTATGTCTATATAGATCACTTCTAATTTTTAGGTCACAAACTTCCTAAAGCAGTGCAGAAAGAGAACGGATAGCGTTGTATCAACTTCTGCCTCAGGAAAAAACAATCTGGTATGTCAATAATTATATATATGCATATAATTCTTGGAGTGTATAATTATATGCTCGTTTCCATAAGAAATTATAGTAGGACTGTGAAATATCTATTATATGCATGCAGAGTAAGAATCCGACGAGTGGTGTTCAGCTCAAGCCAAGTCACTCTAGATTCAGCAAACATGACCATAGTACCATGCAAGATGAAGCCATTAAAGTCGATGAGACCGCTGCATCTGAATTCGGCTCAGAGAAGTCGTACATTGCTGGATTGCTTGAATATGATGAAGAGTGGCACAAAACTATGACCTTTAATTGGATAAAAGGTTTTTCTAACTCACAGGAAAGCCTTGAAGCACGGCTACTAACATAGTATATATAGATATAGTATACATATACTATTTATCTATACTGCCGCTATACTAGCAAAATGTTATTTATTGTTTTTTGTCATTGTATAGATCGATCTGCATGTATACTATTTATAATTATTCTCACCACATTATGACGTTGTGAACATACAAACATGCACAATCGAATGGCAACAATCTGCGCCAAACCACCAAACTTTTACCGAGAAACTAAAATCCGGTCAGTGTATATTTCCGCCACTCCAAATCCTCACATTCATCTCTAAATCTAATCCATTTCTGATATAATTGGTCCAATCACATCCACTCACTCAATTTCCCCTCACAAAAAACATCATCATGTCCTGATTTGCAGTTCTCCGAAAACATCAAGAATCCCGGCCTTGCATGTACATTCCAACCATTTAATATGTGGAAATTGGGAGGGGCTTCACTATAATTATGGTATATTGGGTGCGGGTTACCAATGGTTACCAATGGGGTCAAAACTGAGTCAGTGGGAGCTAGCCTCGTTCCCAGGCCGATTTGTCTCTAGCTATAGGTTGATAACTAGGAGGCGACCTATCGTTATTTTAGGGACAAATCGGCCTGCATGGGAACAAGGCTAGGTGGGGAACTTGCAATTGCTTAGCTGTATCAGAAATCTGTATATATATACATGAATCAGGCAAGGTTAGGTAGCAGAAATTGGCGAAAATCATTATTATTTGGCATGTAGATTAATGGATAAATAATGTACGTGGAAAGAAACATTAACACACATAATTTAAAAGTCCAGCAGGTGTTTGCTATCACCTACTGTGACACTGCTAACAGTTCTTTCTCCAGAGCAGCAGCCATCTTTGTTCCCTTCTTTGTTTCCTTCCTCCCCAGCACACGAGCAACTCTCTGAAGATTGATCATCCGTTTCTTTCAGCTCCATCTTTCGTATATGCGAGGAGAGGGTGCTCCCTGACACTTTGCCAATCCCTAGTTTAGGCAAACCTCGATTTAATCCCTCCAATAGAATGCAAGCTTTGCAGAGCTCTTGGCTTGAGATGTAACCACAGCGACTGCACGTTCCTTGTATGGGCATTTTAACATCGGATTTCACAGACAGGCTGTCCCCGGAATGGATAATATCGATAATAGCACTCGGACGGATTGATTCCAGATCTTTGAGATAGGCCCGAGCGTGGCCTCTGTACGCGTTGGGTGAGTACACACACTCGGTGGAAAAGTAGTCCAGTTTCTTAAAATAAGCGTACATAACAATTTCTTTCTCGTAGGTGTATTTGAATGGCTTCGAGCGTGGTATGGCCCCCTCCGTTCCCGTGGTGATAGCGGTACAGCGTCTAAGTCGAGCAATATCTCCTCTCAGTATATTCATGAGTACAGTCTCGGCAATATCGTCAGCGTTGTGTCCAGTCACTATCTTGTCGACCTTTAGACCCATGGCTCCTCGGTCCAACGCTTGTCGTCTAAACACGCCACAGAAAGTACAATTGTTTTTCATTCCTATTTGTTGTACAATAGCGTCCATAGTCCATCCATAGAGTTCCTTGTATGAGAGAACCTTCAGCGGTAAGTCGTACTGGACTTGATTTCGTTTCACCGTCTCCAAGGAATCGTCACGGTAACCGGTGATCCCTTCGTCAATCGAGAGGAGTATAAGGTTCAGACCGTAACTATGTCTATCGTTGAGTGTCTTCATGATATGAGCCAGCACAGTCGAGTCTTTTCCTCCCGATGCTCCAATAGCTATCGTCTCTCCAGGGCTGAATAGTTGGTGTGTAACAATAGTGCGATGGACTTCATCTTCGAAGGCTGCGTAGAAGCATTCTTTACAAATGACTTGTCCAGTTTTGGGCCTCTTCAGAGCAGCATTGTTAGTAGAGCACACAGCACATAATACTGGCATAGTATAGTCTTCAGGAGAGTGAGTAAATGAATGAAACTATAGTGTACTTGTCTGAGTAATAATTATGCGTTTCTTGATAATGCGCACTTGAATAAATGTGCTTCAATTAGAAACACCATACCCAACGTGGCAGCCATTTAATGACCACTCTTTGCTACAGATCTGCTCTCTCCGTTCTCAAAAGGTTATCAATTTCTCATTCAATTGTGTGTCGAGACATTTAGGATCGTCCTCTGCAGGGCCATCTTGGTTAGACCTCGCCGTTATCAGCCACTGAAGCTCAGTAGATGCTACGTCACTCGGGTGATCAGTATCATAGGCAATATGTGTGCAGATAGGATCATCTGGGTGGACCTGGAGGTGGGGGATTATAGAGAAATGTTCAGATTACTACACACACACACGTCTACCCTCACACACCACACACACACACCCACACACGTCTACCCTCCCCACACACACACACAATATTCACTCTACACTCGCCTGGTATCAACCCACTTTGCTCTGAAATCAGATGACAGGTACGCATAATATTATGTATGATATAATTATATTATTATCATTATACATGTACACTATACTCATTGCTATTGTACACACTATATTCACAGTTCTTGATATACATTATTATATATTCACCGACAGGTCTTGATGTTGAGGTGGATACTATACTGGAGATGGCGTGTATAGTCACAGATACTAACCTGAACATCGTGGCTGAGGTGATGAGGTTCAAATAATTATTAACAAGATAATGATGGCTATGATAATTCTGAATCTCCCATTCCCAGGGTCCAGAGGTCAAGATCCACCAACCTGACTCGATACTGAATGGAATGGGACCGTGGTGTACAGAACACCATGGAAACGTAAGCACGGTTACTAAGGGCAGACAACATTTTTCTGGTGCACTTTTGTCTGTGTAGTGTGGTAGTGATTAATTTTGGCAAAAGAAAGAATCTGTACACAGTGTACTGTTTCACAAAAAAATGTTAAGTGAGTTAGAACAATATCTATAGAAACACATCAATGCTGTGCTTTGATCTTAACTATACCGTATAGCGGGTTATTTTTGTACAAAGAAAATGTATTAAAGTAACCGTTTTAAGGTGTACGAATATACGAAATATTAAACTTGGTATAGTTCATACATGTGAATATACCCGCTATAAGATATGTATGTACTTCTCCCCATACGTACAGTCTGGACTCACAGCTGCCTGTCGGTCATCCACCACATCTCTTGTCCAAGCCGAGGAGGCCATGTTATCGTTCGTACAAGGCCACACCCCCAAAAGTGTGTGTCCACTGGCGGGAAACACCGTCCATATGGACAAACGGTTCCTGGACAAGTACATGCCACGCTTCAGTGGTCACCTACACTATAGAATAATAGATGTGAGCAGCGTCAAGGAATTATCGAAGTAAGACTGTATACCATAATTATAATAACGAGTGAATTGGTGTGTTTTTTTTATTTGGCGTCTCGGGCATGGCTACTATCATAATGGCAATGACGTACATCCTTTGGCTATCTTTAGTACTAATCGCCAACATTTTTTCTGTTATAAGGTACGAATTGAAAATTATGTGTGTGTGTGTGTGTGTGTTGTAATTGTTGCAGGAAGTGTCTAATTATTGTGTGAGCTTTTTTGCCACATTACCCATGCACTACTATACTGTTGTTATGACATCATGTTACTTGTATCTACCCTCCTCCAGACGTTGGTACCCTAGTGAATACAGGAAAAGTCCGTTCAAGAGAGGAGCTCACAGGTTAAAGATTACCTGCTGCTTGTAATAATTAGTTAATCGTATGATATGCTATTAGCGACTGGAGAATATACAAGCAACAAGCACTGGCAAGCTTACGCCTCGTGCAATTAGTAGCCTTGCTATTTCGTGCTATTAATCCCATTTTGCACTCTTAGCTATACTATTAATTATGCTAATTATCTTTTTCATGCAGAGCTTTGGAGGACATAAAAGAAAGCATTGAAGAACTGAAGTATTACAAATCAACTGTCTTTAAATGAAAATAGCTAAAATGATTTGTAATTATTATGAACAGTTCAATATTACATTTTTCTAATATATCCGTGCATATTCCATGTTCCATTGTAACCAAAGAAATCAGTATAAAATGAATCTACTGCATATTCGTTAGCATGTTGGCTGAGAAACTTCTTCATTTCTATAATGGCCGAGGGGCCAATGGTTTCGAAATCATCTCCGTAAATGGATCCATCTTTACCGATATCACGGGGTAAGTTAGGATGGACATCCTTGATGATAAAGTAGTCACCTGTCTTCATATACGAGCCAAAGTGGTTCATTATTCCATTGATGTTTGTGTGGGCGTCTTCAATTACTAGCCAAGGGTGGGGAAGAGATTGGAGCATTTCAGAAGTGAATGTTTTCTCGATTTCATAGCTGTTCCCCTCAAAGAAATGTACATTGCTCGGTTTTATTTCTTTCACTCTCTCTTCCAGATTAGACAGTTCGATGTCCATGGAATAAATGGTACTGTCTACCTCCATGAGTCGCAGCATATCCGCCATCCACACTGCAGATCCTCCAGTAAATGTGCCCAGCTCAATTACCGTAGCTGGTCGTAATCTCCAGAAGAGCTCGTGAAAAATCACCATATCATCGGCTCCTTTTAGGATAGAGCACCCCCTGTGTTGCATCAAGTATTTGCCTTTGCCTTGAGCTATATCAATGCCTCTAGGGGGTAATCGGAGCGATCTTCACGATTTGTAATCTTTTGGAATCGATTTGGAGAAGTCAGGAGTTTGTTTAATACGGCTCCTTTGTCCCTCAAGTACTGCTGGTAATGCTGTGGAGACTTGTTATTATACTCAGTGGTTCTTCATTGCAGTAGCTCAAGAGTCTTGCACTTTGCAGTAAATTAAATGGTTTTCCTGTGACTGTCTTTAATTGATTGCAAAACAGCAGAGGCTTGGTCAATAGTCTGACTTGTCTGATCATCTTGTTGCTGATTCTATTTCTGTAAGAGTTGAAATTATGTAGCTACATGTACATGTAGCTAGATCTACTGAAACATAACTATTTGAAAATTGTCACTCTCTGCTCTAGAGAGTCTACTGGCCAGCAGAAATGTATCAGTTGCCATGCATGAAAGCATTAGCCTCGATCCCAGGCCGATCCGTCTCCAATTGAACGCTAGGTCTCCTACTATTAAAAATCGGCCTGGGACCGAGGCTAGCAAAGTGTGTATGCACGCATTTATATGGGAGTTGAAAATAGCAAAAAAGAATCAGTTATCACTGCCAAAACATATTAATGCGTACTTGGTACATGCAATTTCCTTGTCCTTTATAATTATTTGTATTCTCGACCCACACTCGACCCACAATTCTTCATGTTTGTCATTTTTTGGTATTGGGCCAACATTGCTAAATTCTAAATATGAGTTCAAATTACAATGAAATGGTCCTAATCGACCTGTGGTTATATAGAGGCCATCAATAAATATAGCACTGTGATCACTACTATACATGCATACATGCAGCCTGCAGTGGAGGCCTTTATCTTATAACACTAGTATTACTGCATATAAAATTAGGCCACCAAATCGATTTTATGCTGACCTTTAATAAAACCACAAAAAGTCACAAAACACCAAAAATCGCTTAATTATGCTCAAAATTTTGCCTATTAGTCTAGTCTTCAAGTCTCATGCATTGTACCTATTATTCTTCAATTCTTACCAATTAGTCTTTAACACATGTACATTCACTGTTATAAAAGTTCTTTTTCTCTTTTATTTTAATATGCTATGTTTTTTGTTCATAATCATTTTTTTAGTTTAATATCCCTGTTAATTTCTCAAAGATTAGAGAACACCATTTATTTTCTATTGATACCCATTGACTTGCTTAATCAGATGAACATTCAATAAGATGAAGATCAAGTCGTATATACTCGGCATATACAAAGTAATATATAGAAGTTAATGGAACGCTTGAAACAGTATAGTCTATAGTCTAGTCCATAGCTAGCTATGTTGTTGACAGTTCTACAAGCTGGCTTCTTGCAAGTGCTGCTTAATTGGGCCAATGCCTTGAGTACCACCACATCTCTTCCTGCTTGTAGTGAGGCGATTGCACAGTTACCTGCATGCATGCATGAAACGATGTGTTATGCAATTCTACCTAAATTTAGGTATACATGTACCATTGACTTTGTACGTTGTACCTAAATTTAGAGACAGTTGCATTATAATAATACCTAAATTTAGGTAAACTGCATGCATACTCTACTTGTGTACATGTGCATGCATACATTCCCCATGCACTATTGCATGTATAATATTATGCATGTATATATGCATGTAATCTTATTACATGTACTTATTACATACAACTACACTATGCTGATGAGGCCCAATAAGGCCGAAACTATCTGACTATCATGGCAGGTGGTCCATAGTTGTTTGTACATCAGTATATAAATACAATCATGGTGGGTATAAAATAGTAATCATGCATGCACTGTCATCCTATAATAATTACAATCTTACCAGATTCACTTGTGGCATCAATAACAGTGCTCCCTTCAAAAGACAGCTTCTTTATAATGGCTGTCAGCACACAAATCGGAATCTTAGCAGTGGATTGATCAATACAGGGGAAGAAATTGGACCGCCCTTCCTCAACGAAGTTAAAGTGGTCCTCCTCCAGCTTTCCACTGAGTGAGTAGTGTCCCACTACCACACATCCAATTGATGGGATAAATCCCAGTGGATGAGTGGAATCTAAGCCACCTATATAACAATAATGTTATGGGCTGTATAATAATTATTATGTTTAGGCCACTCCAAGTGACACTCTGGTTTCTGGTCCTGAAGTTTTTCTAATTGCATGCGGGCGGGCGGCTTTTCTCATTATGTCATTATCAATTTCACTATTTTGCAAATGAATATCGTTATCACACTATTTATTTTTGTACCACATGGACCATTCTGCGCATGCGTAGTAGAAATAATGAGATAGAAATCCAATAATGAGATAGAAATCCAAGAATAAAATCTGATGCAGGCGGTGGACCAGAAACCAGAGTATCACTTGGAGTGCATGGCCTCATAGTTATGTACGATAATTACATAATTAAGTATATATACACACAATTCCCTAAATTTAGATCACATGTGTGCACACACAAAAATTATACCATCTCTAAATTTAGGTCACTGAGTAGGCTTCCTAAATTTAGGTTGCTTTGCTTCACATGGTATCTACCTTCAAATTCAATGTCATACAGGTGTACACTGGGGCCTACCGAAAGCAATCACGGACAGACGTTAGGGAGGTGCAGGATTTAGCAGGTCTCAAGAATGATCAGTTGCTGGCAGTCAGAAGCTGTCCAAGCAGTAACATCAAGCCATGGATTGCTCAAGTTCGATCGATCTCATATTCAGAGGTAGGAGTTGTCTGGATGGAAGGGAAATACAACAGCAAATGGAGAGGAGTGGCAAAAAGACAGGATCCAGAAAACAAGAGGAAGCGAATTGAGTGGGAAGATTCAGTCACGAAATCCTCAATACTCTTGTACGATTTCCAGTTGACATCCACCGGTCATCTACGTACGAAAAGACAATAAAGAGTGTATACCAAGAGCTAAAGCAAAGTAACACCTAATGTTGTGTATATTTCATTCTGTTTATCGTGATACAAAATATATCTCTGTTAGCTTCTCCAAATCTAGTATGCTAAACAGAGTCAATAAAAACAAGTTAACACAATCATGGAATACAACAATAACATAACAATGCATAACAATGCAGATAAGATTTACAAATAGACAAAAAATCTAACAATTTTTGTTTCACTTAACTAATGAAAGCACCGCGGGTGCTGATGTCTGGTGGAGGTGCCAAAGCTACATAACATAAAACTACTAGCTAGCTTTTATACACACATTGATTATAATTATCATGATGATAATTTTGCTGCATTGCAATCACAGGGAAACTCAAGTAGGGGGTAATGATCGACCATTATTGTTGTTAAAAACGATCGAAGCCAAAAATTCAAGTCTAAAATTAATGGCTGCAAGTCAGCAGAGCTTTGCAGCTCTCTTCTCACTCTTGCAGCTACCAATAGCTAGCGTTCTAGTGTAGAGCTAACTACTAAGTAGAGTAGCAACACTCGGTGAACAAGTTTTGCTACGGACTCTTCTGAAAAGGCTGCAATGGCATTCCAAGTAAGCAAAACTAGGCATAACTCGAGAACAAAGCTTTATTTTGCAAATTCACAAATAGCATGCCAAGAAAACATTACTAGAAGCCTATAGAAACTCTTACTTGCACTTCATTGATCCTTGAGCACCTGAAATAGTCTACACACACACACACACACACACACACACACACACAAACACACTACCGTACCTCGCTTGGTATGATAGCACTAATGACCAGTATGGAACAACTGTCAGGAAGAAATGATTCTTCAATTGTCAGTTAGTGCTATTAAACTTACACGACAAGTCAATGAAAACATTTCTAAGGTCAGAGTGCATGTCACTCACTAATAAAACAGTGAATTCTATTCTGATCTGCAAAAGAGAAAGGGAACTTTTAACAGTGAATGTGTTCTTTAATTATTACCCATTAGTCTCAATAAAAATCATCAACGAGAATTATATTACAACATCACAGACGTTTCTACATAATTTTCTAAGGAACTATAATTATTGGTGAAAGAAATCTTAGAGAAGAATTAACTGATCTAGTAGCACTGACTATATAGCACCTTCCATACGTATATACTCAGTATTAGCATACTCATTATTGAGGCTATAGTGCTTCTATAAAATCATATACTTTCTACCAAAATTTGGTAAAAATTGCCTAATAGGATTAGGTTGTCATAATGCTCAATGCTCCACTCCTATTAGTCTCAAAATTATGCTAACATAATTGGGCAAGGCCTATTGAAGAGATCATTCAAAGTTGAATGCATATTGAAATGTGTATACTCACAACCACTAAACCACAAAGCTGTGACAGCCACCTAGATCTAGAGTGCTTTGTGGTTTAGTGGGAGTATACTCATTTCAACACTGATTCAACTTTGAATGATTTTCAACCTAGTTGAAAAGCAATGTAAGTAATTCAGAGTCATTCTAGCTACTATACAGTATAATTATTATAAATTTCAGAACAGAGGTATTTGGACAACAATTTTATTAATGATCAGTGCAGCCTCTTTTTCAAGGAGCTGACTCAGTTCACCAGCTATGTATAGCCGGTTATTCTTGGTTTTGGTATGATAGCAATGACCAGTATGGAACAACTGTCAGGAAGAAATGATTCTTCAATTGTCAGTTAGTGCTAACTTACACGACATGCAAGTCAATGAAAACATTTCTAAGGTCAGAGTGCATGTCACTTAATATGTCTAATGACAGTGTTTCCAGTGCATGTGTTTATGGCATTGTCGGAGTCAGTATCTAAGTATACCATTGCTACTACACTGTGTGTGGTTTTGACGCAAGTGCGTGACTATTGTGGCAATTATCAGGAAAAAACGCAAGAAAAAACGCACGTTTGCCACAATAGCCACGCACTCCGCGTCAAAACCACACATCATTTTTTACAGTGTAACCTGTAAATACTAGGAGCACTGGAAACACTAGCTGCCTGCTGTCACTACATATATATATATACACCATAAAAGCAAGTATACACTCTTGTTGCCCATGCAGTGAGTGGGCAGATCAAAGCAATCCAGTGCTCAGTATATGGCATGTTGCATTACTGCCATGGCTACCATATTATTGCACTGCATTATATAGCAACTAATTCATCATTATATTATATGCATGTACATGGATTATATGGCATAATGCACTGCAGTAGATTTCTTTAAGAGATATCCATTTGGACTTATGCCCCACCATCTCACCCAATACTCATTTGGTCCCTTTTATAGGCTATTACTCTGTATAAGAAAACCTAAATATTTACTATGGAATTCAGCAAACTAATGAATACACTAAATACCTTCAAAACACATAATTATCTTTTAATATAATTATGACCAGTCAGACGAGTTTAACGTCTTGGGCAACAAGTTAGTTATTGCAGGCGCCCTCGTGCAACATGCCATATATTGCACTGGAGCAACATAATGCCCGAGGGCCGCAGTAATACTTATTATGATACACTCTATATGTATAGTATCATGAATATAAACACGTATTATGTTATAGTTGTGACACATGCACGAGTGCCACATGGGATATATTGGCTCAGTAGTGACTTAGGCCCAAAGGCCTCGAGGGCAAAGACACTACTGAGCCAATATATCCAATGTGCGCACGAGTGAGCTGTGTAACAACTGATTTGTTGCATTCCTTGTGCATTCCTTTCCATGTACACATCACTCGTTTTATAGGACAACTAGTTTCAACTACTTGTGGTGGCTGTGGAATGCACCAGACGCATGAAAAACTTTTCCTGCCTACCACTGAATCTGTTTAACAGTGTTATACTATAAAAGGGACCGTTTCAGGTTACTGGGTGGAGGGTGGGCTTTAGGTAACTTCAGCCATACTATGCCAGTATCTAGATATTGGCACAGTTCAAGGCTTGACCTGTGCCTTATGGCAGATATTGGCACAGTGTTTCCTTTGATCTGTGCACTCAAAATGCAACAAAACACATTATTGCATGCAGAACAAAGAGATATTATTTTGGATACAATTTTTTTTCATGAAGCTGATTCAATTCACCCAGCTACAACTTGTAGGGATTTTTGATTTTGGCATGCCAACAATGACTAGTAAAGAACAGCTGTCAGGAAGAAATGATTCTTCAATCGTCAGTTAGTGCTAACTTACAGACAGGTCAATGCTAAGGTCAAGTACATGCATGTGTCGCTGACTATCTAATGACAGTATTTCCGGTATACGGCAGTGTGTTTATTATGCACGGTATTGTGGAGTCAGTATCTAGTACCATTGCTTATGTTAACACTGAAATACTGTAAATACTATAGGAGCACTGGAAACACTAGCTGCCTGCTGTCACTATAATTATAGTATACATACATAATTATTATATACACCATAAAAGCAAGTGCACACTCTTATTATGATACACTCTATATGTAGTATCATGAAATAATTATACACGTATTATAATAGCAAACACATTATATTGCATGCAGAACAAAGAGATATTATTTTGGATACAATTTTTTTCATGAAGCTGATTCAATTCACCCAGCTACAACTTGTAGGGATTTTTGATTTTGGCATGCCAACAATGACTAGTAAAGAACAGCTGTCAGGAAGAAATGATTCTTCAATCGTCAGTTAGTGCTAACTTACAGACAGGTCAATGCTAAGGCAGACGGTATTTCACTTGCATCCTTTAAAAATCATTTACTGTAAATCAATGAAGTGTAATTTAGATTGTTGTGTACTGTTTTTGTGTATGTAGGTAGGTAACTGATTTGGATTAGCTACTATTCTGCTATTTTCTGTTACCTTTGCTGTATGCATAAATTTGTTTAATAAAAAAAAAAAAAAAAAAAAAAAGTACATGCATGTGTCGCTGACTATCTAATGACAGTATTTTGTTTATTATGCACGGTATTGTGGAGTCAGTATCTAGTACCATTGCTTATGTTAACACTGAAATACTGTAAATACTATATAGGAGCACTGGAAACACTAGCTGCCTGCTGTCACTATAATTATAGTATATATACATAATTATTATATACACCATAAAAGCAAGTGCACACTCTTATTATGATACACTCTATATGTAGTATCATGAATATAATTATACACGTATTATAATAGCAAACACATTATATTGCATGCAGAACAAAGAGATATTATTTTGGAATTAAGTTATAATTACAGTTTTTTTTGCATGAAGCTGATTCAGTTCACCCAGCTACGACTTGTAGGGATTCTTGGTTTTGGTATGCCAACAATGACCAGTAAAGAACAGCTGTCAGGAAGAAATGGCTCTTCAATCGTCAGTTAGTGCTAACTTACAGACAGGTCAATGAAGAAATGTCTAAGGTCAAGTACATGCATGTGTCGCTGACTGTCTAATGACAGTATTTCCGGTATACGGCAGTGTGTTTATTATGAATAATTATACACGTATTATGTGACAGGCTCTGGGAAAACCAGACTATTGGAGCAGAATTTAGTATTGAGCTACAGCTAAATTTATGCCTACAGTATAAAATCTCAAATAAAATGTTATTGATGTATAAGTATCTACAGTCCTTCTACTACCTCTCTGTAAAATCTGATGCTCTAAATCCAACTCTTTCCATCGAAACGCTTCGTCCAAACTTTCACTATTACCTTATTTTTCCTAATTAAGCAATCTTTGAGAGCCGTTTTTCTCGATACTACATTTTACGGCTTCGAGTTTCCAACGCGCATAACTCGGGTATGAAACTAGGTATGTGAACACTAAGCATATCATTGTGTAGGCAATGCTCTGCTCTATCACTTGGTACATTAATCACCAAAATTTTAGTCTGCTCCAATAGTCTGGTTTTCCTAGAGCCTGTCACAGCAATAGCAAACACATTATTGCATGCAGAACAAAGAGATATTATTTTGGAATCAAGTTATAATTACAGTCTGTTTTTTTGCATGAAGCTGATTCAATTCACCCCGGCACAACTTGTAGGGATTCTTGGTTTTGGTATGCCAACAATGACCAGTAAAGAACAACTGTCAGGAAGAAATGGCTCTTCAATCGTCAGTTTTATAGTGCTAACTTATACAGACAGATCAACGAAAAAATGTGCTATGTCGCGCAGACTGTCAATTTTGCCTAACAACTTCCAATTGGTTAATTATGACGTCACCAATTCAGCTTATATATTGGCAAGCGTTAAACTGCAAGATCATTCTAGCCTTCAAAACAGGACTTCAAATATTTTTGAACAAGCTGAAAACCTTGAATTGGACTTTTTGGATAAAGGTAATATATTTTAAGTATAATAATTATGAAGACTGCATGCTAACTGTAACAAAACTAAGCAGAAGAACAACTGATAATCATGTGCATATATAATGATGTTTCAATAATTTTTCCTCATACAGATCTTACTTGATTGAGAGAACGATTTGAATCAGTAATCTCGCTGCAAGTCAATCAGTGAGTGTGCTCCAGTGACTTCGTTTCATTGTAAAGGAGACATGTGAGTATTGACTTTGTGTGATTGTGCATGTGCATGTGCATGCATGTGTACTTTATTAATAGACTTGCTTTCCAGTATGGTCAATAATTTTGAACTTCTTTATAGCTATATATATATACTACCTGACCTTAACTGCTTGTTATAGCTGCCCTTATAGCTGTTTTTTCTGCAGAACAATATCTGTCATTGATCAAGCGGTCAGCTATGGGAAGCAAGCCTTCAGAATACAATGGTGTCAACTGTGCTGTATGTGGGCGAAGGCTTCCTGCTTGTAAAAAATGGAGTGGCTTTCAACTGCAAACCATTGATCGCCTGGTTCGAGTAGACCAAGTCTATGTCTTCCTAGGGGGCCAGTACTACCGAATCATGGGCCTACCATCCTATTATTGTCCGACAGATTTTTGGAAACCCAAAGATGACTACGTACAGCAGCAAGAGGAACAAAGGAGACGTGAAGAAGCTGAAAGACGCCGAAGAGAGCAAGAAGAGCAAGAGGAAAAGGAAGAAAGACAGAAAGAGTTAGCGAGACAGGCTGAGGAAGAAAGAAGACGGTTAGAAGAACAACGACAACTGGAGGAAGAGAGGAGACGTCAACAAGAGGCTCAAGCGGAAGCAGAAAGGAAGATGGCTCTAGTACAAAAAGAGGAAGAAGCCAGACAAGCACTAGAGGGTGGTGCAGTCACTGAAACCGGAGACGATAGAGTCACAACTGAAGTTCAGGTGATGACATCAGTGTACAATCCTTTCTCAGCCAGTGAGAGCTCTCAGGTCGAAGTACAAGCAGTGCAGACACGATACAATGAGAACATTCCCGATGAAGCAACTTTTCTCGAGAGTGAAACAGTCGAGGAAATTGATACAGTCACCACTGATATTGTTGAATCAGTGCAATTCTCCATCTCAAAGATCAAAGAGGGTGATGAGCTCAGTGGTTGGTGGTTGAAGGCGGCTCAGACGCTCTTGTTCACTCATTACATGCAGTCCAACAGTTTTCCAACTGCAGAGAAGGATCTACTACTCGACTCACTAGCCATTCTCCAAACAGACCTGGGAGATACCGATTGTCTCTCTCTTGCGGACTCTTTCTCCTATCTTGTTGATATACGACCCATCGATATTACAACAACTTTCACCGTTGATGACTCCCTCCCCCTGACAGCAAAAGTGGCCAGCCTTCTACTGCAAGTGGCCAAACACCTCAAGGAGACTAACCTTTGGATGCAACGCTGTCTATATATGTATGTGACGTCTAAAAGTGACGATGGAATGATGCAGAAAATGTACCTGGAGGCGTTTTGCAAGGATTGGTCTGGCCATAACTTTTTGAGGTTTTTCGAGTCGTGTAAAGAGCGACTACAAGATGACAGTCACAAGAAAACATTCCACCTGATTCAAACATACTGTGTGCGGCCTAAAGTGGTCATGGATGCCTTGGATAGCCAGCCTCTTAACGTGCCATCAGTCGTGGAGACAGCCATTGAGAACGAAGATCATCAATCTCTAGTGGATATAATCCATGAAATTCGAGCATCAAAACTCGTCTCAAAGAATATTTTGGACTTAGTAGAACATGTTGCTAACGAAGTCTATCAAATTCTTGGCACTTTTTCCATTAAGCTCGATTTTGAGCAGCAGTTACAATCCTCAATGGCAGCAAGTAAATCCACTTTCCTAACTTTGGGAAACGGTCATGAAGGTATGTCTGTTAGCCACATTGCTCAGTCAATAATCACGCTCTACTGTGCCTGTCAGAAGTTCAAGGGATGGTTTCCACGCAGGACCCAGCTGGTCTCCTTACTGCTTCTTGTGTATGCAGTGAGATACGACAACAATTTGCTTATCGAGGTAATGACTGGCGAGGGAAAGTCCCTGATAGTGGCCCTATTTGCTATAATTCTAGCACACCAGAACAAACATGTCGACGTGGTGACCAGCTCTCCAATTTTGGCCTTAAGAGACGTGCAAGAATGGGAGGAATTCTTCCAATATTTTGGAGTGACCGTCACACACAACACTGACCTCAACAGAACTGATGGTGCTGATATGGACGATGTGAAAACCGAATGCTACAAGAAGCAAGTCGTCTACGGCACAGTGGGCAATTTTGCTGGTGACATACTCCGCCAGGAATTTGAGCACAAGAAGATCAGAGAAGGTCGACGTTCTGATGCCATAATCGTCGACGAAGTGGATATGCTGATGCTGGATGAAGGAGTTCAATTCAACTATCTCTCGCACAATGCAGCCATTTTACTGCACATTGAACCAGTGGTAGCTGCCGTCTGGGGCATGATTGGACCACTGAATCTAGCCAGGACCACTGCTGGAGAAATCCTCTATGCTGGTAGTCCCAAGCTATTCACTCAGGCCATATACGAATCACTCGACCCGGAATTTTCTCTAGTAGAATCTCACAACGCGGTCTTGAGTACAGCTTTTCAGCTGGGAGTTATAACTGTGGACGAGTTCGAGGCATTACTGCAGGAAGACCAAGAGATTAAGAAGGCAACCATTGAAGGGTTCACAATTGATCACACACTGAGGATGATCTCAGGCCTGGCTGATTACGAAAACATGCCCGAGTTTAAAGCCTTCACTATCAATAGTGAGGGGGCACTGGAGGCCGCTAACACAGTCGAAGATTATTCATCTGCCGAGAAGCTCCTAATGCTTGGAAACGGTCTGGCCTGCATACTCAATACACGTGAAGAAATCATCGACAGAGGCACAGAAATCATGAAAACCAAGCTCAACTTTTCCGGCACTGAAATTGAGGCTACCATCAAGCTGCCAAAACTAATGGAAGAGTTTGTTGTGAGCCAACTCCCAGTCTATGTAGAAAGTGCCCTGCGTGCCCTTCACATGGAAGAAGACAGAGAATATGCCATTACGAGAGGCAGGATAATTCCGATCGATTTCCAAAACAGCGAAGTTATGGAGCTCAACAAGAAATGGGGAGGAGGGCTGCAGCAAATGCTTGAAATGAAACACAATTTATCGATGACCTCCATCTCTCTGGTGACCAATTTCATGTCCAATGTGGAATTCTTCTCCAGATACAAAAGAAATGGAGGTATCTATGGTATGTCTGGTACACTTGGACTAGACGCACATAGCAACACTACTACCATTCTCAGTGAGCTGTACAACACTCAAGTATGCAGTATCCCGACTTTCAAACTCAGAAAACTTTTTGAGAAACCGGCTGTAATTGTAGAGAGTAATGAACAGTGGTTTAAGAAGATTGTCGACACCGTCAGAAAAGAGAGTCAAGAAGTTGCTCCCTGGAGGAAGGGAAGGGCCTCACTCATTCTTTGTGAAGACATAAAAACTGCCGAAGACTTGAAGGACTACTTCGTGAAGACTGAGCACTGGCCAGAAGACAAGGTGTACTTGTATGCTCACAGCAACTCCAAGCAACTCTCTACCATCAAAAAAAAGCTTGGTCCGGGTGAGATCATCATTGCCACTAACCTCGCCGGTAGAGGCACTAACATCAAAGTGACGAACGATGTCAATGCTAGTGGTGGTCTGCTCTGTCTGGTGACGTTCCTGGCTCGAAACAGAAAGGTGGAGTTACAAGCCTTTGGTCGAACAGCCCGTGGGGGAAAGCCTGGATCTGTTCGTTGCATTCTCAACTATGCTGCCATGCCGACACAGTATGATGGAATGAACATAGAGGAGATCAGAAATATGAGGGCTGAAGAAGAATCGATACGTCTCAGACGAATGATAGATTATGACATCAAAGAAGTTGAAGTTCGAGAGAGATTGTTCAAAGAATATTGCCTGGCTCTGGTGTACACATATTCACGCAGCGACCGTAGAGACGATCAAAGGATCATCATAAACTCGCTCAACGAACAGTGGGCTCAGTGGCTTTTAATGAGGAACGATAAAGTGGAGAAGCTGCAGATGGAAGACCTGATTTGTGAACTTGGAGTGACAATCAGATATTGGGATCCTTATTCTATCGATGGACTTAAGGACAAGTCACTCTTCTCTAAGTGGCTTTTGAAGATGAACAGAAATGAGGTACCGAACTGGTCCGTTACAATTCCATTTGACCCTACAGCCCCCATGACTATGTCCGTTGCCAACTTCTACCACTACATCCAATTTGGAAACCAACTCCTTATCAGCGGAGAAAGTGGGGAGGTTGTGAGAGCACATGTGTACTACACAAAGAGTATAGAGTTGGAGCCACAGTACTCGGCCATTGCCTACTACAATCGTGCCTACGCCGCCATCACTGCTGAGATGGACAACCATAAACAGAAGGCCAAAGATGACATTCAAGCTGCAATCTCGAGCCTAGAAGTGTACATCAGTGAGGTGTCTACAGTGTCCCAGTGTGTTGCCATTGTTCGACAGACCAGAGAGTTTGAGCGAAGAGAAGTGGATGATTACGGTGAGGGAGAGGTAACAGCCAATTTGGATGCCCAGATCCAAGCTCGTTTCGAGATCCTTCGTTTTCTACGAGAGAAAATGCAAGAAGCCATTGAAAAAATTGACTCCATCAGTGGGGACATCATTGCCACACCTGTTGGTATTTTCTCTCTCATTCCGGATGCCGACTACACCACTAATGTTGAGCTGGCGAGAATGTGGACACTGGGATTTGAGATTGTGTACACGATTGAGAAAAAGCCTCGTTTCTGCTGGGAGGGGCTGGTTGTGTTCTTGTTGGGTGTGGCTCAGATTGTGGCTGGTGTGCTGCTGACAGTGTTCACGGTAGGAGCTGCGGCACAATTTGGAATGGCTCTTATCGGAGAAGGCATCTCTGACTGTATTGACGGTATTGAGGGTATGATAACTGGGGAATTCAGTTGGGCAGAATGGGCCATCACCAAGGCAACTGGTATCGCTATTTCTCTCTTGACAGGAGGTGTGAGTCGTCTTGCTTCCACTGGTCTCAAGGCAATCAAAGCTGGCTACAAGATTGCTAAAGTTGGGAGACAGCTGACGGCCATCCCCAAGATTATAAGCAGTACTACCAAAAGTGCTGCTAAAGCAAACCTGAAAACAGCTGCCAAGTATATGGCACAAGAAGCTGTCTTACAAGGTGTCTCATTTACAACTGCCAAATTCATGAACCTAGCTCTCGAGGAAGTTACTAAACTAATTGGACAAAAAATGAAAGAACGTTTTGTCGGGATAATCCGAACTTCTTTCACTTCTGGTTACCTGGGAGAAGTGGTTGACGGTAGGTTCATTGCTGAGTTGACCTCATACTATCAACATCAGACCGATGTTCCAGCCTCCATGATTGTGAGTGGTAAGAAGATCTTTAGCAATGTTGGGGAGGCAGTTACTAGTGCACTCAACTCCAACTCAGACGTTAGGGAGTGACTAGCTACAACGTCTCTCAGTTTTTCTCGCAGCTTTCACAGAAGAGTAAGCAGTTGAGAGGGATTGCAAATCTTGCACAATCTGCCATCGTTTTGACAATTGTGACCGACACTGTGGCAAGCTTGAGTTTTCTTGTCGATGAGTTTCCCACGAAGATGGAGGATGTTTGTCGGCAATTCATTACAGATCAGAAGATCATAATGTCCAGCAAATCAGCTGATCCATACAGAGGCTACAGCTGTGCTAGAAAATTCAAGAGCGATCTCGCTGATCACGTTGGAGATGTCTTTGCCAATGCAGTTGCAATTCTTTTGCAGGGAAAACTGCGCCCACTTGTCAACCAGTATACAATGACGAACAAAGTCGGCCGCTTGACAAACAAAGTCGTGGGGAAGTACATACTCAAGACAGACAACACTATACAAGATCTCAAGAGTATGCAGCATGCCAATTATATACGTGCAGTTAGTTTTGACACATCTGGGGCCGGACCTGTAAATAACATAAAAGTGGCCAAGCTCTACGCCAAGGAGATAGCCAGCTCGGATACTCCTGGGTCTCTGATGGAACTGAGAGTAGCTGCCGAGCACTACGGCCAGAAGGTCACCATTTTTACTGAGAAAAATGGAAAGCTAGTCAAAGACAGCTCTATAAATCCGTCAAATAAGAAGACGCACGATGAGATTGAGTTAGTGTATATCCCTCCGCCGGATCCCAATTCAGTGGGTCATTATGATGTCTTGATCAGTGGAGTTCGGAGGAGGGTTGAAGCAGACCAGAGCAATTGTTTGTTCCACGCCTATGCCTTCTCACGAGACCCCAGCCTCTCACGCTCACAACTCAAACAAGAGGCTGCTAAATTGAGGCAGACTGTTGTTACTGACATCACAAATGAGCCCGGTAAGTTTGCCGAACATATCAAGCTTAGAGTACAGATGGATAATCTGCGCAGAGGCAATCGATTCGCCATGATAGGAGCCGGACCACCAAATCATAAAACTAAAGTTCTGGATGGCTTCTACAAGCAAGCAGTGAAGGGAGATACGATTTTTACTATGTATGAGCAAGTCAACACTATCAAGTGCAAGGCTTGGAGAAGATATAACAAAAACCTCACTGTCGACAGTAAGAATGTTGTTCAAGAAACAGATGCTCGGCTGTCCGAATTTAAAGTTACGATGGATAATCTCAACCTAGTAGATGCCGCTGGCATGCGTTGCTGGCATACTAAGGCAGTGGTGGGCATGATAAGCCGTTTAAATCCGGATCCTAGGGAATCAGAAGTATCCTATCACTTGTGCCCTAGTAGAGGGGGTGCTAACGCAGGAGACCAGTATGCCAACGCCATCCCTGCAAGCCCACACTACAACAACCTCGAGAAATACATCTGGTCTAAACCACTGAAAAATGTGCTTGCCAATCATGACTTCACTATGACTGTGAGAGGATATTGTGGACCTTTGACTCAATCCTATCAGGGTAAGCGTGATATAGACGATCAAACAAAGGCATTACTGGATTTGAGGTATGCCTTGGTTGAAGTGATTGAACCAAGAGCGTACAGGTTGCAAGATCCAACAACTTTCACTGTGCATATCCCACCTGGAGCCACTGTAACTCAGAAAGACCTTGATGATATAATCGAGGCTACACACCAGAAAGAGTCGGATATTGGAGCTGACACTGACCTTGCTGCTCGAACAGTCACCTTCTACATGCCTCAGGATTATGAGCTGTTCACTCCTATAGACCTCACTTTGTTGCAGTCCAATGGAGAGCTATATCCTGGGGAGTTGACCCAAGCAAAGGTCAAGCAGAAAAAGCTGAGGATTAACAAGTCCCCGTACTATCGAAGCAAGCCTAAGGGTACCAAAACAGCTCAAGACAAGATTAATTTTGCCAACGACTTTGCCGCTTTTGCTGTTTGAAACTTTGAACGTTGCATGAACTGAGATATAATATTTAGTTGTATATATTAGAGAGTTTAGTTGTAGTTTTATGAGTCCAGTAGTATTGTCATCAGCTAGAGTAGGAGTTTTGAACAAACCACAAAACTGTACTTTTATAGCTAGCTATTATAGACTTTCAGTATAGTGATGCTTATTTTTTGAAAAGTAGTAGAGCGTTAATTGTTGAGAATTGTAATTTAGTGCCTTAGGCAACTCAGCTATTATACTCAATGTTATATAAAAACCTGAAAATAAAAGCACAGCGCGCAGAAAAACTTTATGGCAATAAAACTACAGTACTAACAGACTACTATTAAAATTAATACAATCTAATTGTGGCGAAAAAAGTAGGAAATGATTATTTCTAAAAATAACGATAATTATTCCTATACATGTATAACTTTTCCTTTACAATGTACTGATCACTACATGCACATGTATAACTTTAAAAAAATATGCCGAAAGTTCAAATTAATGGTTGCAAGCTTGTGGGTTTGCAATGGCAGCTCTTTTCTCACTCTTGCAGCAGAGGAGGTAGGACACGCATCACGTGCGCTTCATAATTTACAGTCCAGGTTTAACTGCAAAGATTTAGACAAGGATTTGTGCATGAAAAGTGAGGATCTTCAAGCAGCCAAAACAGCAGTGATCCCACGGTAATTCTCTCTAAAATTTTAGCTATCATGCAGTGAAAGGATAGTACTAACTACATGTACTAAGACAGCTGATCCATACAGAGGCTACAGCTGTGCTAGAAAATTCAAGAACGATCTCGCTGATCATGTTGGAGATGTCTTTGCCAATGCAGTCGCAATTCTTTTGCAGGGAAAACTGCGCCCACTTGTCGTCAACCCTGAGTATAAAATGACAAACAAAATCGGCTGCTTGACAAACAAAGTTGTGGGAAAATATATACTCAAGACAGACAATGCCTATATACAAGATCTCAAGGCCAAAACATTGCTCCCCAAAGGTATCCGTTATAGAGGGGTTCCACTGTATACTATTAATTTCTATAACGCAGTTCTCTGCAGTTTTAATAACGAAAAACAAGCTCGCTCGCGATTACTCGACAAGTAATTGCACGTTATCAATGACGACGTGCAATTACTGGTTCCGAATGTGATACACAGTCAGTTAATAGTACTGCTTCACTTGTACAAATCCCGGTGCACTAATAGTACACATCATAATTATACGATTATGTATAATTATACACATGTACTTACGACTGAAAGAGATACTTGTCGCAGTGTAAGCAACTTATTTCTTGTCCTTTTATTATAGACATTGTTCGTATATATTCTTCACAGAGTTTTTCATGGCTGCTTAGTAGCCTTCCAGTTTGCAATGGAGATAGCTAGCTTTGTTTTTGAACCGAGCCCCTCCCCCACTTGTGCTTCGATTAATAGTCGCACATTATCTGCGGTTGTATTTGAGGGTGTCAAAGATGCCTCGATTAATAATCTCACATTTATATTCGAGGGCGTCAATAAACAATTATAACAAAATTGTAGACAAAGCAGTTTAAACAATTATTATTATTTGCTACCACTGTCTTTTTTCTTAGCCTCTGAGGCAATTTGTTCTGCTTCCTGAAGCAGGACATTCAGTCGACCCTCGAGAGCACTAGTGAGCACATCGTGAGTACGAAGCACCTCTTCAATCTGTGTTGCCGCTAGCAACTGAATCCCGGACATCAAATCCTGTGTGGTTCGAATTCCATTCTCAGTTCTCCGTTGGAGGCAAGCCGTACGAGACAGAATATCTTTGATATAGGTAGAGTAATCAGCATGCAATTCCTCGGCTTTCGCAAACAGATGCAATTTGTGGTCCTGTTTTATGCAGAAGTCACAGATCCCTTTACTGCAGGTGATACAGAAGAACATATACGGTCTCCAATTGTGCTTCTTGCAAGTCTTGATTGTCGTTTCGTCCGGAATTAGAAAACTGAAAAGCCCGGAATCGGTTCTCTCTGTAATCGAGAGTGTTGAATGAAGCTTTGTGAAATCGTCGAGACTGTGCAATTCATAGCACTGCTTGCACATGAACATGGTACACGTTGAACATCTCGCGACCGCCGGAGGCAACTCATCAATTCCATCTTTCCGGCACATTCCGCAAAAGACCAACGGCACGGGTTCAGGACTTGTGTAGTATGACATCAGATCCATAATATGCTGAACGAAAAAGTTGTACTGGAGTTGAGAGAAATCACCGTCAGGCAACTCAGTCTGCATGTTGCACTCCGGGCAAACGATGTACTGCATTTCCTCCCCCGACTCGGACTTGACCCCTTTGTTGGGTTGAATATGCGCTTTCTCTAAACACTGTCGACAGAATGTGTGTGAGCATGTCAACACCCGAGGGTCCTCGAATAATAGTTTGCAGCCGGGGCATTGTAGTTGAGATTTAACGCCTTTGAGAATCGTTTTCTGAGTCAGATCGTTCTCGTCCGCGTCAGGAAACTGTAACTCTGGAAACTGTACCTTTGGCTGCTGCCGTGAACTAAAAAGGGGAGAAAAGAAAGGTGACCTCCATTATAAATTTTGTGAGGCAAATGCAATACTTAGGCTTTGTAGGCATACACTACAGTGTCACTGAGCTTTTTAGAATGAAGCATACCTCATTTGTAGACTTTAAAAACGTCCAAAGGTAACGTGCGTTGAAGAAAAGTTGAAAGGGGTGATGGGTCAAAAGTCAACGCTCTGCTGAATCGGCAATAAAACTGTTGACTTTTTCGTTTTTATTGCCTCCCTTGTGGGACTACTTGACGCATGCGCAACTTTCCACGTGTCTTTCTCTGGAGCAAGGTAACATGGCCGATATGATAATGGAAGGTAGAGTGTACTTACACTTGTTTTAATACCTCCACAGATGCCGTTCGGTGGTGTAACAGTAAAGGACGTCAATCCTCACGACTTCGTGAAGTCACTAGCCGCTTGGCTAAAGAAGTAAGCTAAAAAATGACTCATTTATATAATAATTATTTTGATACTTTTTTTTTACAGAAGTGGCAAAGTAAAGCTGCCCGATTATGTGGACCTTGTCAAGACTGGCAAGCACAAAGAACTAGCTCCTTACGACAAGGACTGGTACTACATCAGAGCAGGTACTTTCATGCTTTTGTAGAGCTTTGTGTATATATTCACCATAACCGTACCCCCCCCCCCCCCCGAACATTTTGCCCATAATTATAGTGTGTCATATAAACTCGGGCGTGTTTTACATACACCAGTCTCACCAACGTAATTATTAACAAGCAGCGCCTTTATTTAAAGTGCTCCTAATAATTTACCCCCCCCCCTCCACTACTATAGCGTCGGTTGCTCGACACATCTACCTGAGACAAGGTGTGGGAGTGGGTGCCCTCAAGAAGGTGTACGGTGGCCGGAAGAGGAGGGGGACAGCACCGTCACATTACGTCACTGCTGCTGCCTCTGTGCATCGTAACATTCTCCAACAGCTCGAGAAGATTAAACTACTTGAATTAGACAGTGCCAACGGGTGAGAGTTTATTGTGTGCCATTTTTAATTATAAAGTATTGATTTTTAGGCCACTGAGCAATTACTGTGTTCGTTTTGATTAGCAGCATTCCAAAAAATAATTTGTGAGACTGTTCGAAAAATTTATGTTTGTGAATAGGCGTTGGTAGTTGGCTAATGATGACCCAAACCATGCTAATACAGAGCCTTTACTGGCCTAGAAGAAAACCCCCTCTTCCTCTGAAGCCAAACTGAAAATTTAATACCGTATAGCGCGAAATTTTCGAGGGGCTTAATTTTCGCGGATTTCGTGGGTTGGAATTCTACACGAAAATTAAGTCCACGAAAAGTGTTCGTTAATAAGAATTACCTGCTATCATGCAAATATTTAAAGGCGTGGCTTCCGGTAAGCAGTCATTCCGCGAACATTGTGCAACGAAATGGCTTTTAGAGGCCAATCCACGAAATATAAGTGCCTCGAAAATTTCGCGCTATACGGTATTCAAATTAGAGTGATGCTGTGTGTACATCGATTGTATTTTAACTCCATTTCCATTTTTTTCAGTGGCAGAAAAATCACATCTAAGGGACAGAAAGATCTCGATCAGATCGCTGGGCAGGTCAGTGTGTGTGTGGGTGTGAATGACTAGCTACTTAACACTGGCTAATGATGACCCAAACCATGCTAATGCAGAGCCTTTACTGGCCTAGAAGAAAACCCCCTCTTCCTCTGAAGCCAAAAACAATTTATGCTCGTTGTGTGGACTTATTTTTTTGCGATTGTCTATTTTAATTGCTCTTCTTTTATTTCATCCAGGTAATGGCGGAAAAACTAAGGAAATTGAACTGATTTATCGTGTGTTTTCTGTGCATATCCTTTATTATTGTCATGAAAATGATTTTTCGATAAAAGGAAGAAGTTTTATATCCATATTATTAAAATGGGTGGGGCACTTAACAACATTTTTTACAGCAATGTGCATGCAACGTACGATCTTGTATATATTATCACAATTGTTGATGAAAGGAAGATAATTCATATCTAAATTGAGCTAGTGGGTGGGGCAATAATATCGAAAACAGAAGCCTGCATGTGCACCTGCAAGAAGATGACAATGAAAGAAAGATATTTCGTATCTAATTAACTGAAAATGGAGTGGGTGGGGCAATAATATCGAAAAAACAGAAGCCTGCATGTACACACGCAATTCAAGAAGATGACGTCTACAATATAATTATCCACAAAGCAGAACAATAATTAGATAATTATAGTAGAAAAGGTACACACATTTTTATTAATTATTCGAGGTTCTGTGACTGCAGTTCTAGTATTCGTCTGCCGAGGTTAGCGTTGTGTTGTTGGAGATATCGTATCATGTCCGCCTGTCTCTCCAGTAGCTCGTCCAAATCCTCACCATCTCTGTGAGGGTGTGTGTGTGGGTGGAGTGGGTGTGTGGGGATGATAAATAAGAGGAAAAGTGGAGTATAAAATACAACTAGTACAGTAATACTACCAAGGTATAAATAATGGCTGTACATGTAGAAGCTGAGACAGACACAAAACAGTCCACACACAACTTAATCAATAGCTGTACTCTCCCTCACTCTCTCCCTTCGTACCTGAAGCCCACTGCTGATACGGAAGTTGTGGAACCTCTGGGCCCGACCTGGGTGTCCTTGATCACATCGGGTGGTTGACGAGTGTAATTGAACCAAGTCGCTCGAGCTGGAGGAGGGAGAAACGTACAGTGTGTTTAAGCAAATGGCAGAATGCTACTCTATTTGACCTGCAGTGTGTAGACTAGTGTACAGAGCCTATAGTGTGGTCCCACTGTGTGCACTGTAGCTAGTGTACAGAGCCTATAGTGTGGTCCCACTGTGTGCACTGTAGCGAGTGTACAGAGCCTATAGTGTGGTCCCACTGTGTGCACTGTAGCGAGTGTACAGAGCCTATAGTGTGGTCCCACTGTGCACACTGTAGCTAGTGTACTGAGCCTATAGTGTGGTCCCACTGTGCGCACTGTAGCTAGTGTACTGAGCCTATAGTGTGGTCCCACTGTGCGCACTGTAGCTAGTGTACGGAGCCTATAGTGTGGTCCCACTGTGCGCACTGTAGCTAGTATACAAAGCCTATAGTGTGGTCCCACTGTACGCACTGTAGCTAGTGTACAGAGCCTATAGTGTGGTCCCACTGTGTACACTGTAGCTAGTGTTTGGCATAATTATATTTTCTAGCTCTAACGAAGTTTGCAATTCAAGTATAGATAGATTTTCTCTCTCACCTATATAATAGATAAGACATGGCTCTACGATCAGCATCTCCACTCCTACTAGTATATAGAGGCCGTCCACTGCTCTCAGTCCATTCAGTAGACTGTACTCTTTCACTTGAAACACGTAGAGAAGGCTAACAAATACGAGGACCAGGGCTTGTCCGATGGAGACCACGATGAATGGAATACGGCGGATATTCTTCATCTTGCTGTAAAACTTGAGGTAGCCTTTCCTACGCAGTATTTGGTGACGCCATTGGACAATCCTGTGTGTGTGGGCGTGTGTATGTGTGTGTGGGCGTGTGTATGTGTGTGTGGGCATGTGTGTGGGCGTGTGTGTGTGTGTATGTGTGGGGAGGTTAAAATAGGTCGAAACTGGTATCAATATATAACATGCACATCACACACCACAAGGCTTCAAACTTCCGATAATATTATTTTAACACACTCACACTCACCTATTGAATACGCCCACACACACTTATCGAATACGCCTAGACACACACACACACTCACCTATCGAATACGCCCACAATGCCCCAGACTAGAACATGAGCAATAGCGAAACAGGCCACTATATAGTCAGGCATCTTTGCCGGTTGAAGGGGGGCGTCCGTTGGCTCATCACGATCAAGCCACAGTGAGGTGTTGTTGGAGCGCAGGAAGTCACTATTATGGAGGAATAGTGTGGTCAACACCAGTCCTAGGATGTACACGAACTATAGGGGGAGAGAGAGAGAGAGAGGGTCGAGATTATAGAGGCGTACAGAATGAAGGTGATTCGAAGAAGTCACATTACAGACTGATACTATTCCCTTATACATAATTATACCTACACGCGGGTATTGTACAGACATTTACAGGCTGCATTTACTGTAGTTGCTGTGGTAGATAGCAATGAAGAACTAGAGGTACACCTACTGTACAACTGTACAATAAGTTAAGACTTTACTTCACACTGCTTGCAACAATCCATAAAAAAACAAGAGGCTGCATTTACGTCCTAATTAAAGCTCATATTTAAGCAACAAAAAATGCTGTTTTTGAAACAAATAAAGATCTATACAGTGCATAGAGTGGACCTGTAGTGGATGCAATCCCGGTACCTACGATTATATTAAAGACTTGATTTTACACTGTGTTCCTCTAGCCTCGTTCCCAGGCCAATTTTCTCGGTTTATAATAGAGAAAAGTCAGGCCAGGAAGGAAATACTATCACCCAGTGTGTGTGTGTGTGTGTGTGTGACACCCTCACCAGTGAGATAGCCTCGACTGCAGTGAGGTAGCCAGTGGCAATGTGAACGTGCGCTACAGGGGAGTTTTTGGTGGAGGGTTTGTGCACTAGAGGACTGATCTCTGATCCACTTTGATCATCAGAGTCATCATCAAAGAAGTAGGCCTGTGTGTGTGTGTGTGGGGGGAGGGGGAGGGTAACTTAGTCACTGGAGTAGTGGGAAAAGGAGAGTAGTGGACTGTTATACTCAATAAGGCAAAGTTAGATTTCGTGCTGTGTCCACTAAATGCTGGTTAATACAGCAATATGATAATTGTGTACAGACATCCTCAACAACTAGATCGTTGCACTCCACTCGAAAGACTAGACCTTGGAAGGTCTCTATACATTACACAAAATTAATAAACACGTCTTTTAGAAAACACGTTATAGTCTTTTGAGCATTGTTAAATGTACATCTTTCTAACATAAGACACATTAAAAGAAAGCAGTATAATTATGCAAATACGAATCAACCATTGAGGTATTGAGGACCGAAGGTGAGTACAAACATTGGACAAAGCTCCTTTGCACGCACGAACAGAGCAGACAAATTGACACTAAGAAAACTGAATGCAATATACGCAAGCTAGCATCAATGTAGCTCTATCAGGTAATTTATGCTGAGGCTTGTCCTATTAACAATTGCTATTCAAACAAACAATAAGCGATCACGCACACGCACGCGCACACACACGCACGCACGCACGCACGCACGCACGCACGCACGCACGCACGCACGCACGCACGCACGCACGCACGCACGCACGCACGCACACACACACACACACACACACACACACACACACACATCACACACACACACACACACACACACACATCACACACATCACACACATCACACAGTGATGCACACAAGTGGTGGTATTTTCCAATCCTGAATCTGAATCTAACACTATACATGTAAGAGGTGGTTAGTACCAACCGCCACTGAATACATCTCTGCGTACACTAGATACGAAAGCTACAACTTAATAGGAAAATTGAAAGCTACAAGAAGCAACGTTGATTCTTATACTATAAGATAAACAGGCCACACCATTAAAAATGTCGGTATAATTAATATCACGATAACCTCTTCCACTAACATCATCTTGACAGAACTTTTCCTCGTGATCCCTCAGTTTGCTACCACCACATATAGACCCACACAGTGCCGACAACTCTGGCATACAATAGGCCTTCTCTCTCTTAGGCTCGTCCTTTAATACATGCTTCTTCTTACGAACATTTAGTACAGACTCCAGCTTTGTCTTGATATTCATACTAGCTAATTCAGAAATCTACAACTCTACAGCAGATATTACAAGCTCTGACAGTCAACCAATATAGAAAGCAGGGCCTAGGGCTGGGGCCTAGGGCTAGGGCTAGGGAAATACAGAAGGCCAATGTACTTTAGCTTATTACTTTAAGTGTGTATAATATAGCTTACCCCACTTCTGTTGCCCGGAAGGCCGTTCCCGAGGCTAACCATTGCACGAGTTAATCTTGACAGGTTGTCACGGCTGCTGTTCCAAGCATCAGCTAATAGCTTTACCTTGTAGCTTCTATTGAGCTAGCTTCCAAAGCAGCTTGTCATGTGACATTCCTTTGATGTGGTCACAAGGTACAGGACAACAAATTTCATACCGGAAATCAATTTTTAACCGGAAGTAATTTATACGTAATTTCTTTATTTTTCATTACATAACGTAATTTTACTGTGTTCTATTTTGGGAATAACTGTTACTAAAAATAAATGACAACGTTTATGTTACAAAAGGATGGATACAATTAAAATTGATGCATAAATCATCTATAGCGGACTATAATTTATATCATGAGTTCAATTGTACTTGCAGCAGAACCATTGCAGCCTGCACTCAATGTTCAAGGCAAAGGAGTATTTCAAATTTCAAACGAAAATGGCGATATCATTGACGAAGTACCTGTGCCGGCCGAGAATGCCTATGCTGCAGAATTGGAGAGAGCTCTCTTGCAGAAAAATGAGCTGATTATCGATTTTAGTAGTCTCAAAACATGCCTGGATCCATTACGAGAACCTGCCGAAACCTCGTCCAACAATAACGAAGAGGTTAGCTAAAATTGATGCATTTTTTAATTATTGAATGGAATTTATATTTGTATTTACGCATGCATAAATTATATCACTTGTCTGATTGCAGTTTGAGTACAGGACGTTCATTTACAAGACATTCGACAAGAAGTACGACAAGTTTTCATCCCTTGAACGTCTGGTCCTACGCAAGATACCGATGATGAATCCCACTCCTAATTTAGCGGACTGGGACAAACATACTCAGTTGTATCACGGAGTGCTTCAACTGTCCTCCCTCACTGAACTGGATCTCTCTGAGAATGCTATACACAAGGAACTGCAATGCCAGCTACAGGTGAGAATTTCCGAATGCTTATTAGCCAAACACTTAATTGACGTACTGCGTGTGCACTGCACATTATTATTATGCCAAACAGCAAATGCCTATATATGGATGCATGATATATTGCTACATGTATATGCACATGGATATACCGTTAATTACTTGTATACATGTACTAATTAACATTTATTTATATATCTATATAATTATGCAGTTTTGGGGATTGGAAAACCTGAAAAAGCTAGTGATGGATAGAATGGGTTTGGAGACATTCCCTGCATCAGTTGGAAGGTTGAGAAAACTCGAGGTCCTCTCTCTTGCAAAAAATCAGCTAACTGACTTGCCAGTCACCCTCCAGTTTTGCAAAAGTCTTCGCGTTTTGAATCTCCAAGGGAATAGATTTAAACAGATTCCAGCCGTCGTTTTACATCTCGAGAAACTTGAAGAACTTACACGACTAGGAAACCCACTCACTCCGATATACAATATGTCCCCTCCTAGATACACTCAACGGCATGACTGTAAAACCGTGAATACGGCACCGGCAGGCACGCCAGTGAAGTTTAACCCACGCAGTCTACAAGCACTGTGCACACAGACAATCTTCTCAACTCAAGTCGACTATTGGAATCAAATCTCGATCGGCCCACTGCAATGCAAAACTTTGGATCATATGGCGGGAGAATTTGCTCTGTGCGAGTGTTGCAAGATGTGCGTCGTGAATAGAGGAGGGGTCGGAGTTCAAGTGTTGCTTTTGGAGTTTGTTGAATTGCGTGGAGTACCTTTTTTCTTCAATGTTTGCAGCACAGATTGCCGAGATAAAACTATGGAAAAATACGGTGATAAAAACATTGCGATTCAGAAAATAATCGATGAGAAATATGAGAAAGAGAAAAGAGAAGCGGAAGCAACGTACAAGAGAAATAATGCTGGAGGGGACATTTCATCAGAGGCTGTTGACGTGAATTCTCCGACCAGACGGAGGCACAGACGAAAGTGTGCCATCATGTGATCCACTTCATGACATTCTAGCTACATTTTAATTGCCCATTTTGTTTTTTTGTTTTTATTTTTGTGTTCATTCACAACATGTATGATATACTGGTATACTTCTTGCGATCATAATTATACAACACTGTCTATAGGTACATAGCCAGCCCACATGCATGATAATAAATTAATCATGATTGTAACTGCATGTATATATAGCTATAGCCAGCCCAAGCAACGTGCTTATAATTATATGTATGCACGAGAATAATTATTCAAAATAATAAATATCAATCATGATCAGTAAACTATATATAATTGTAACAAAATATTACATCTGCATGAGGTACATGAGTCAACACAATTTATATACACGAGTGCTAGAGCTACTAGCCAACCATAATGCTAATTCCAAATCTACTATCGTCAGTCCAATGGTTCAGTTGTCCGCTAAGCATGAGGGTAGCTGGAATGGGATCGAGACGTTTCTCCAGAACTGCACTCACGACGCCGTGGGAATCAACTTTTCCTTTCATTGTCATTCCACCAAGCTCCAGTCGATAGCCAATCCCAGCAACACTCTCACCCTGTGTGTGGTGTGTGGGCGTGTGTGTGTGTGTGTGTGTGTGTGTGTGTGTGTGTGTGTGTGTGTGTGTGTGTGTGCCCAATATGAAGCTGTGCTAGTATAATTATCACACATTAAAGTGGTGGGTGGTGCTATTAATATCACATTGTTTACCATGTCAATTAGGGGTCATAAAAATGCTTAAAAGGTCAAAACTATATCTATTTATAGAATGTACAGTATATTGTGTACACAGAAGTAGGCTTCAGTGGTTAAAGTGATTCATAGCTTATACATCTCTAGAGCTGCTGAGCTATTAATACACAAGGAATTGTGTAGAATCATAGATTGAAAAGGAAGGATTGGAAACGACCAGGCCACCCTGTGTCAACGGGTGAAACACTCCGCGTTATGATTTCGTGCTCGCGAATATTTTTGTTTTTATCGTACTCAGGTTGTATTTCAACTGTTTCTAGCTCTCCTATCCACTATCGATCACTCAGAAGCTGGGAGGTACTCTAGAGAAGTAAGTTTACACCACTGACAAGCTCTAAGTCCCTTGTCTTTACTCTGTTTTTACTTTTTGTTGAGTTTAGCTTGAAATACTCCATTTCAACTTTTCTCTTTCCCTACTGTGAAGCCGAAACAGCAAAGGACATCGCTTGACTTGGTTATTATGTATCTAAGTGCTATATAGGATGGTTTCATGCTATGGATAACCTGTACTGTTCATAAACGTTTGCAGTATAGTCCTTCAAACTGCTTTAGTATACTTTTAGAGACACCACGGGCCTTGACCTCCCACAACTTCATGTAGTAAGAGCTATTCCTTCTTGTATAGCATTTATTTGTTTAGTGATAGTGGCTGCGTTGCTTAGTCTACCTTTTAGAGCTAGATTCTCTTTACTTTTTAGAATAATCAACATTAAAAGTGATCAATTTCACCATTTCTATGTACAACACATTGTATGGCAGCAAGACAGGTAATGAGCATGCTGACTATAAATATAATCCTTTGTAGTTTTAGCCACATCCTATAACGCGGAGTGTTTCACGCAAACATTTTCGTTTCTAATCCCCTTCCTTTTCAATCTATGGTAGAATCAGGACTGCATGCATGGCTATATACATGCAGGGATGTGTCCACACTGGTCGGTGGTGGTGGTTGGTACTTAGTCGAGTGCCGCCGCTCTCCTTGAAGGAGGTCGGGAATCAAGCCTATCCTGTTCTGGCCTGTTACGCAATAGTATCATGAATATCATTCATTCTATGTGGGTGCTAACCAATAGCGATGAATGTCATTTATTAAAGTGGGTGTTGGCCTCGCCTCTCAGTCAATCCAACGTGTGCAAAATTCACACGTGGTACAGTTGAGTGGGTGTGATCAATCCCCTTGAGATACTGCAATCTGATTGGAGCTGGTGGAATTGTTGGATTTCCAACAACAGAACAAAACTGTGGATAGGCTTGATTCCCGACCTCCTTCCGGGCAACGGTAGAGGGCGGCGGTGCCCGACTAGTTGGTACTAACCATCTCTAGATCTCTTAGGCCTAGTTAACCATATGCACATACTAGGCTATAAAAGAGGCAAATTTATGTGATTGAGGATTAAAAACAGCCATCACTTTGAACATTTTAGGCACATTACTGAATTGTACCAATACTGAACTCTGAACTCTGAACTCTGATGACTCTATCACTGACCTGCATCAAACTTCCTTCCAAGTCACACACTAGAGTGAAGTAGTCCTTAAACTTCTGATGGTATCCGAGGCTAACGGAATGGAGTCCAATCTTTGCTGTAGCCTCCCATTCCGGTGCTCGATAGTAGCCGCCTAATGAGATGACAGCGTTCTGCATACCGTCACTACTACGCTGATACAGCATCTCACTTCCCAGCGCTAACCTGCAGGAGAAAGTGAGGGAATAATTTTATACAACTACTCGCGAGTGATGGAAACGCTATGCATGTCAGTAATGTGCCCAGCATTTTTGAAGTGGCCTTTTCAATCATCAATCACAGAACGATCCCTTTTCTGTTTTGTGCACACTTCAAGAAGAAATGAAATAAACTTCTTTCTCAGAACTACCTGTACCTGTAGTAACACACACACACTGTCGCCCACCTGGACGTGACTGACTGCAGGTACTGGGCCACTAACACTCCACTGCCAGTGAGGATATTAGGATTGGCCAGAGTGGCAGAGGCCGTGAAGTCTTGTCCGACATAGTCCGCAGTGCCTTGGTAACCTACCCAGCGCGACTGCTGAGTCTGCAGATTTACAACGGACAATACTTAACAGATTGTACTAGCAACAAACGTATTTAGTTTTGTGAAAATCGTAAACTTGATAACTGAAAAATTGCAGAACATCGTTCTCTAAATAAGAAATACACACTCGTACCTGAAGGTTGACTTTAACTTTTAGATTGCCGAATTGATGCAGACAGAGCGCTGTGAAGCTGCCACTGTTGGACATGTCCCCAATGAGCACCGGCCGAAACTAAGGAGGGGAAGGGTTAATCACACTAGGAGGGGAAGGGTTAATCACAACAATTATCGAATGAACAGCTTAGATAGAGAAATTTAAAATAATAGTTTCCAGGTAATAGCATCTTCGAACGGCCAGAACTTTAGTTTCGTTGGTCCAATAACGTTAATTTTATGATTTTCTGAAAGCTTAGAGAAAGGCCTTTCAGATGACATGTTAAAATCTAAAATTTAGTCGGGGCCATAATTTGCCATTTTTCGGCTTTGGACCATGGGCTATAATCCATGGTACGGCCAAATTGGCAAATACATTTATCTCTCAAATATGAACTTTGATGACACCATTTGAAAGGTCTCTTTCTAAGCTTTCAGAAAAACATAAAATCGTTGAATTTGGACCATTGATCAAACTCTAGTTACAGAGCCAGCTCTAGTACTTTCAAAATGAAGGGGACCTAGCTGGCAACAGTTGGCACCAATTCATCCTAACCGGGGTGTAATCAGCTGTGTGTACAATCCCTTTCCAGAAAACTTAAGTCAACGTACACAGTGGGACCAAGCATTTCAGCGTAAAAATTGTGTGAAAGGGTTGTACTACTAGTATCACTTAAACGACGTTACACAAACGCTAACTACTGTTCTCTAATTACATCGTTGTCCCCTAGTTTTTTGCTTCCGACAAAAGTTGCTCCGAACTGCCATTGCGAGGGTTGTGTGGAGGAGGCGAGTGTGAGGGTGTGCATCGTTTGAAAGTGCCGACTCAGCCCTTTCTGAATCACGATCTTCGCACCATCAAAAGCTTGTGGGGAGAGTTGCTCTGCACAGGGTAATTAATGGAATAATATTTCCGTATGGCAGGTATATTCCGAGTGTATAAACTTTTGCAGCAAGACCGTTAAGAAAGGATTTTGCATATACTAGCAGCCTTTTGGCGTATGCATGCATGCATGTGATATTTTTAAATGTTCGCGGTACATGCTTGATCAGCGAAAGTTAATCTCTTCAAAATAATTATAACCGTAAAGGTTATGAGCATCATTTAACGATTATAAGCTCAAATCTCAATCAAAGATGGTCCATTAAAATCAAACACAAAGAGATGGATTATTCAAAAGCAGCAGTAATTGTCGTATTGTTTAATAGTTGTATTGTTGCATCTATTGTTAGGGATACCACAAAATATGATTTTTTTTACAAACCTTTCGCTTTTTTTCCAATTTCCTCGAAATCGCCTGGATTGGGTAGTGAAGTCTCTGTGACCTCTGACCTCGTGATCTTCTCCGGCACTTTGGGGGGAACTGTGAATGAAAACACAGCATAGCTTTTAATATTAAAAGTAATAATTATTACACGACAGCAGAGAAATTAACGCCAAAATCTGCCTGTACAGTTGCATGGTATATACAAATTACAGATGCACTTCTGTATATCTATAATCATAGCTACTACATGGAAGCACTGGTATGGTGTGAAGGTTTCTCTGAAATGTTTTATTCATTTAAGCCTGGCATACTAGAGAGAGGGTGCAGCTAGCCCTCACCTGCTGTCAGTGGTGGAAGTGGAGGGAGGCCCCTCTCTTCACAGCTCGCTCTGTTGCCCATGGTAACTAGCTAGCTCTCAGTTGCTTGAATAGTTTGTTCCACAGCCACACAGCTTCTTTGTGCAGCCACGTGGCTCTGACGACTAGATGGATTAACGATCTTTACCATACTAAAAATCATACCACATTGATTGATTCATCATACACACGCCGCGGGATAACACTTGCACAAATTTCACTTTGCATAATTATGTAATGAACACTAGCTTAATTAATTTATTCTCAAAATTACATGTGAGTTAAGAAGCGTAAAGAATCTGACTAAAAACAACATCGAGTGAAATATAGAGGATCGGAGGAGAAAAGTGATTTAAATTAATAACTGAAAAACGACAATCAAAATTAATACTAAAATGAATTTAAATCGTTGATTACATTTAATCATGCATACTGTGACATCATAAGGTACTGTTCTTAGCTGCTGATAATTATCTACTGTAGACCTCTCCAGTCAAACCGTATATTGGGTGCGTGTGTGAGTGGAGGGATGGGCGGGTCAATAAAGTCCCACGTACTGTTCTTCCCAAACTCACTCTCTTGACACACAGTGAGGCCGCAATACGGTATCTTCTGAACAATCTTGGTCAATTCTTGGGCCGATCGTGGCTGCGAACCAATCAGCTGTCTCGAGCACGCCTCTAGCGTAGCCGCATGGCCTACAAACATGATATTCCCGGATGTGGCACCGACCGTTCGCAAAATCAGTCGTGTGATATTGAACATGCGTTTGTAAAACTCTGTGTGCGTTTCATTCGGTTTTAGATCTTGAATGGCAACTTGAGACATGTAAGTCGTATCCACGTTCAGTCCACACTTTGCCAAGTCGGCAATGGCCATGAAACTGGGGAAACCCCCTCGACACCATGACAACCACTCGAAGAGACCGTTTTCAACTTTAATCTTGAGCTGTTCCCCGAGGCCCTGCTGTATTGCGTTGGCCGTTTGCACACACCGCAGTGCAGGGGAGCAGTACAAATGAGTGATACGAATTCCCTGTTCTTTCATGGCTTCCCCCGTCAATCTCGCCTGATAAATACCCACTTCTGTGATGGGTGAGTCTTTCGTGAAATCCAAAGGACCTCCCTTTCGCTTCGGCAACTCTTTTGGCATGTTGAGATTTCGTCGATGATAGGAGCCGTCAGATTCGAACGAGTGCTGTATCCACTGTTTACCGAAAGTCACGTCTACGCGCTCGGCATGTCGAAACAAGAATAGTCGTCGGGGCCCAAATTCTTGCGGGGGTATGGGGGGTGGGCTCTCAATTTCCTCTCTAACCCCCCCGTCTACAATACTGAGTTTGTCCCCCTTGCGTGGCTTTACGACGGTGGCGTATAGTGCTTCGACATTGTCCTTCTTGGGTAGAAGTCCGGCCGCATTATCGTACGGTTGTTCGTCCTCTGAACGGTGGAGTGGGTCTTTGCGACTGAACGATCCCTTATGAGACGGAGATTTTGTTGGCGAGGGGAGAGTGTCAGTCCCAGTCACCACCCAAGATCTATAACAGGAAGGGAGGGCAAAATCAAAATTATATCTACAAGAATTAGAAGACTATAACTACTGCAATAATTAGCACATCAAAAGCCAGCATGCAGTATAGTGGGTAATCTTTGTTGGTGCAAATTTTCATACGAACTGCCAAATTAAATATTTCGTGTTCTAAATATCAGGATAGTGACGTTGAATCTATTGTGGTAGAATAATTTCGTAGTTTTAATTTTTGTATGATGCTCTACAAGATTTGTTTGTACATTGACTAATATTGACCTGTGCATAGTCCAACAGTCCGAGTCTTTGGTTTTCTCCACGTAATTTCCCGGGTATAGCCCGGACATTCCTGACTTCATGGATGTGCCGAAGAACCAACCCTCATTGTCTGTGATGTGTGTACATGTGTGTGTGTGTGTGTGTGTGTGTGTGTGTGTGTGTGTGTGTGTGTGTGTGTATGTGGACTAATGTGTGTGATGGGGGTGTGATGTGTGTGTGTGTAGTGTGTGGGCGTGTCAACAAAGGTACCATTATTTTCTTTATACACTTCTAACTCAACCAAACAAAAGATTGCTATTACACTGAAGCACATCACAGACCAGTAGGGTCATAAAGAGCACCATGTGAGGCACATTCTTGGAAACGCATTGTTAAAATCAATTTCACGGCCGCTAGTTCAGTAATTCAATTACCAATAAATAAGGTTCTGGCAATGTACCAACTCTGTGGTGGTCAGAATTGGACACCCTTTCTTGTAACACTATTCTCCGAGATGCATGTACACTTAAGCTACATGTATATACAGCTTTGATTTCAGAAAACGTACGTTGCATACCGTATTAATAGCGGGTATATTTCGACGGTATAAAATTAATGTTCGTAGTTTTTCTCTGTTAATTAAGCATGTACCGCAAACATTTATACCCACGAATTTAATATCACATGCATGCATGCTGCAGAAAGGCTGCTATTCCGCGAACATTAATTAAATTTGTGAAAACCTTTCTAACGGTCATTCTGCGAAAGTTTATACCCTCGAAATATACCCGCTATATGGTAGCTAACAATGATTGTGTATGTTCAATGTACAGTGTATCTTAATTTGCATGAGCTTATTTAGACTGCTATATTGTATAATTAAATGCTTGACATAGCACTAATTAAACGAACACGGCATTATCTCATTAAATCTTATTAATACTCTAAAAACAATTTGCCTCAATTAGCTAAATGGTGGGTGGGTGATTAAAATAAACGATGTAAGCTGTAATCACAGGTTAGAGTGCTCTGACCCCCCACAGAGTATTGTTGCTCATTGTAGGTTAGAGTGCTCTGAATGAATTGACCCCCCACAGAGCTGAAGCAAAGATATCACTTGCCATTTCAATAGCATGGTTACTAAACAACAGGTGTTATATATACAAGGTCTAATAGTCGATCTATTAACATAGTGTGTGTGTAATATCAATAACAAGAATATGATCTAATCAGTACGATATCCGTTTGTGGTTTGTAATCTGACCACATCAAAAGGCTATCACTCCTCACACTCTCCACATCTCACACTACCACACATCACTCCTCACACACCCTCACCTGTCTGCCCCTGGTCGGACGTGGACACACACACGTAGTCCCCATCACTCAGCTCTAACTCGTCCTCCTTTTGTGGAGCATAGCCAAACAAAACCTTGTACACCTGAGCAAGAAGAGGGGATGATGATGATGTCACTACAATCATAGCTTAGCAAGCTATAGCATTAATACACGATGTACCTTGAAGACCCATAAACTAGATTATGTAGATCAAACATCACCGCTACTGTTTATTTAACTTTCTAAGTAAACAGAATTCAAACGCAATTAATGGAACTCTATAAACTTAATCTCACCTCTGATGATGCGAGGCGGTGATCTCGCGAGTAAAGCCTCAGCTCCCACCGGGCGGGGGCCTGCGGGTCGACCTTTGACCTCGCAAGTTCCTCCAGAGGGGAGTGGTGTTCTGGCAGGTACTGATGGGCCAGTGTCAAGTGTAACTGTCTCTTGTGAGGCTCCACGGTCACTCCTAAACACAGGGGAGAAAATATTTCAACAATTTTGCAAGTACAGATTCTTTCATTGGCCATAATTATAACTTTTGTTTGAATACTCCAATTGCACTGATTTTATGATTTTCTGAAAGCTTACAGAGAGCTCTATAAGATGGTGTGATAAAATCAAAGGTCATTTTTCGACCCAATTTTGACAAAAAGCGTGAGCCCATACCACGGTGGAAATTGGTTAAAATGATAAAATGTGTGATCTAAACACATACAGTACCTGAAAAGTCTCATTGTAAGCTTTCAGAAAATCATATAAGATCATTGAAATCGGACAATCTAAACCAAAATTATGGCCAAACAAAAGTGGATGTGTATACACAAGTATGCACAGCTAGCACAATTGTAGTGAACTGCTACAGCAAGGACTGCACTATTATGTTGCTTTGAATGACCACAGCCATTGTCATATGCTGGGAACTGTATACTGAACTTTAGAGACACAAGGTGAGCCTTACAGTGTCAGGATGTAGCAGCATGAACGCATGCCCAAACTGGTACTCTATTTGTGTGACAGATGCTTATATAAGTGACCTAAACCTGTGAACTACTCGCGCACATGACTGAGTAAGCCTGAGCATATGGAATTGTTCTAATTATCCCATACACACACATACACATACACATACATGTACGTGTACGTGTGGAAGTGGTCTCCCGTACACATGACATTGTATATCTACTCCCACACAGTAAGCCTGGAAGTGTTTTAATTACCCCCCCCCAAACACACACACACACCCACACACCCACACACCCACACACACACACACACCTAATCTCCTGGCATCAGTAGCAAAACACTTCATAGCCTCCCTCAGCCCCCCTCACACACCCACACACCCACACACACCCACACACACACACACCTACCTAATCTTCTGGCGTCAGTAGCAAAACACTTCATAGCCTCCCTCAACCAGGCGGGACCATCATCCTCAAGGAATAGTCCGATGTAGCTCTGGGCCACAAAACGCTTGAGTTGCACAGTCTTGGGTACCGTCGGCAACAGACGCTCGATACAACAGCGCAGTGAGTGTATGAGTTCAGGGACCACCCGGTCATCAGCCTGAGGATAGGGGGCGTGGAATAAGGGGGAGGGGCATGAGTTCGTTTATATTGTAAGGTCAGGTATTTACAAGTAAAATGCTACATAATTATTAATATATTTAATTATTAATATATTTAATGCAGGAATTCGTAAAAAACACGAGTTGCAGCTAATAATACTACGTGCATTTAGATGGTGCTCTAAGCACACCATATTGTAGCACTACCAAACAGCTACTAAATGCATTTTTTAGTTTTGAAATCGGACGTTTCCAACACAAGTTATGGATCATCGAAGTTAGCTAAAGTTTACACACCCACTCCACCCACACACTCCACACACACACCCACTCCACTCACCTTGAAGAACTGACACAGTGTGACATGTGGAGACGACTTGTGTGCTCCGTTTCGTCCCGTGCTATAGAGGGCACCCTCCATAAAGTCTCCAATCTGACGACCCAGCGCTCCCCCGGGTACTGCATACACTACAAAATCTCGTGGATTTGATTGGTCTAATTCGGGATCAAACACATGAGCCAGTAACCTGTTGCAAGGAGTAAATATATAATTATATAGTATAATGGTTAAGGGTGCAATATGGGATTTATAGCACGAGTAACAAGCAATGGCAAGGCTTCTAATTGTGCGAGGCAAAGCCTTTACGGAGCCTATAGTGTGGTCCCACTGTGTGCACTGTAGCTAGTGTACAGAGCCTATAGTGTGGTCCCACCACTGTGTGCACTGTAGCTAGTGTACAGAGCCTATAGTGTGGTCCCACTGTGCACTGTAGCTAGTGGTTGATATACAATAAGGTTTACATTTCAAGTGAAGGGGAAGAGTTGCATAATAACAGTAGATATGAAGCATGACGACACCTTTACTACCTGTGTACACTGAACCAAAGGAATACTGACACAAGACCTGTGATTAAGTTTCGATAAAAAAATCTATTTTGTTGGTGAAAAACCTTTGCTGCGAATGAGCCAAATCAGCAGAAAAATTTCCCGTTTGCTATCTAACTATTGCGTTCTGGTCAAGGATCGTGTGTCATTACCAGTACTAGTTTAGGTTTTGCGATTTTCTTGTTGCGAACAACGCTCGCAAAGTTTGATGATGCTCGCAAAACATTCTGTACATCATTGGACATGATTATAAGTTTCTATGTATATAGTGAAAGAACAGGAGAATGGGGGGAAAGTTGGGGATATGCTGGGGAAAGATGATCTTAGGGTCCACTGTGTACCAAGGGGCAATACATCAATGTAACACTGGATACAATGGCAGGAGAATGGGGAAAGTTGGGGATATGCTGGGGAAAGATGATCTTAGGGTCTACTGTGTACCAAGGGGCAATACATCAATGTAACACTGGATACAATGGCAGGAGAATGGGGGGAAAGTTGGGGATAGGGAAAGATGATCTTAGGGTCCACTTGTACCAAGGGCACCGGACATGATGGACACAATGGCAGGAGAATGGGGGAGGGAGGGGAGAGTTTAATTATATGCTGGCTATTCTTATAAGGAAAGATGATCTTAGGGTCCACTAAGTACCAATGTAAAGAACAGACACACGGAAGTAGAAATGAGACAGGGACAGTGTGTAATGAGGTGTCTGTTATAAGAGTTGGTTATAATGAGATAGCTCAGATGCATGTCATGCTAGAGCTCACATTACCCGAGGTATTGTTCAAATGTTTAGACCAAATATATACAGTGTCAGTCTGTCCAACAGACAAACATATCACATGACAGCACTGCACTACTAGATATAGAAACAGGCCTCTAGTTCAGAGGAGGTCCGACATGCGTGCACGAATTAATACAAGTTCAGTGCATTGATGTCATTGCGGTCACATGATAACGTCCAGCCCAAATGAACTGAATTTGTAGTGATTCGTACGCGCATGTCGGACCTCCTCTGGGCCGGCCTAGTTATTCTCATAAGCACAGAAGAATACCGTACTACTACTGAACAATGTTATACAAGCATCAAACACATGCGAACTTTGCAAATGTTATAATGGCTTAATAATTAAAAATAAAATCACAAATACCTATCCTATACAGGTACTTGTATGACATTACAACTGATTGCAAAAGTTAGATAACAAAATATCACATTTTTGGGGTTGAGTAGCAATTAATATGTTATTTACAAGAGGCTTACCAATCGGCCGCAACTTGCACTCCAGTGTCTCCAGTAGCAGCTAACGCCTTCTCCCTGTGTGTGTGTGCGTGTGTGTGTGTGTGTGTGTGTGTGTGTGTGTGAGTGTGTGTGGGCGTGTGTGTGTGAGTGTGTGTGCGTGTGGGCGTGTGTGTGTGTGTGTGTGCGTACACGTAATTAGGTATTGCATTGGCACAACATTACATACAAGGGGGTTTCCCCTGCCATTAGGTGTGGTGGGATGGGCAGTGTTGGACAGTGGCAACCACACATCCTTATTAGCATGGTCCTTATTAGCATGGCAATACACACACCTACATGTACTGTATGCTAGCAATACACTCGATGGAAAACCAGCCAATCTTTGACCACCTCTCTATTGAGACCACTCAGTACTGTCCCTACAATGCTATCACTATTGACCTCCCTAAAGAGACCACCTCTCTATTGAGACCACTCAGTACTGTCCCCTACAATGCTATCACTATTGACTTTAACTTCCATATTGAGACCACCTCTCTATTGAGACCATCACCTCTTTATTGAGACCATCACCATAGACACAAGACTTTACTCTAAGCATACACACACACACCCACACACCCACATACCCACACCCACACACACAGCCGCACACACACACACACACACACACACACACAGAGGCAGGTTGGGATTCACAGAAGACCACTAGGTAGCACTATATTTACTTAGACCCTAATGCAGTACCTAACAACCACACAGTTGGGTTTCATCCCTTACACAGGCACACAACATGGCTACAACCACACAGTTGGGTTTCATCCCATACTCAGGGTTGGAGCACACAACATGGCTGGCTGTATAAGGACTAACAATGTATTGAGTGTGCACACACACACACACATATGCCTTTAGGGTTGTTTTAGAACTATTGTGACAATCCTTAAACTAGATAACTCACAAACCCGTAATAATAACCAAAAAACAATACTTTAATTCTTACATTAACTTCACTTAAAAGACAAAACTAAAGATGCATTCAGTAGCTCTAGACAAGGCCTATCACATGATACACGTGGACTAGCTACAGGGGTGTATATAACTACTTCATTTTATTTATGGAACAAGACTCCGGAGAAATTTGAGATAGAATCTTGTTTATAGAAATGCAGACGTGTTGTTTTAATGAAACCTTGTTAGGTCTTGCACTAGCACACACCCTCAGGCTCATGGTTACAGCATATATACGGAGCTATATATAATTACAGTGCTCAGACAAAGCAGAACAGTTTAGTCTGACTTCAACATATCATCTGAAAGGCCTTTCTCTAAGCTTTCAGAAAATCAGAAAATTAACTTTATTGGACCAACGGAATTAAAGTTATGGCCGTTCAATTTTATTAAAAAAGACTGTCACATACATGTACATGTATCATAATTATACTAGTTAGCTAATTTAAAACAGTGCTTTTAAAGAGGGGGGTTAAATAAACTGACTATTATAACTATCTGTTTATATATCTTAGATTGCTCTTTCAGAACAATAATAAATGCAAAGTGATGGTATAGCGGGTATAGTTATTTCGAGGGTACAAACTTTCGCAGAAGACAGACCGTTAGAAAGTTTTTCGCGGAATAGCAGCCTTTTTGCAGCATGCATGTGATATTAAATATAAATGTTCTGCTTAACCAGCGAAAACCACAAACATTTATACCCTCGAAATATACCCGCTATACGGTATTCAACATAATTATTATAGAATAACTAATTAGCTTTAAATATAAACACATTATCAAACAGCCATAACAACATGGTGGTTGGAAGACACCACAGTCGTTACAGTGGAAGCTGGCTCTCTCTATGATAGTCAGGCACTGTTTGGAGGTGTCTATGGGATTTAGAAGCCCAAAGGCACTGATTCAGTATCCCGAGAGTACTACAAGTGGCTGAGGGCTTCTAAATCACATAGACACCGACAAAACAGTGTCTAACTCATTTAGATACTCGCAAACCTTGCCCTCGAGGCTTGACTACAATACAACAATGCTTGACAACGGAATACTAAGTAAATTTGCAGGTATACTAAGCCCCATAGTGTACCTCCTCTGAGGCACTCACATGTAGATTTCATCAACTAGTGTCTAAATAAAAAAATTGGGATCCAACTGATGAATGATGTGTTCAATGAACTGTACCCTTGTCGTGGGTAGCTTAAGAATTCTAATTTTATACTCCACTTTTATAAATTATCCAGAATTTTAGAATGAGCACTTCATTATATTCAGTTACACAATTGAAGCCACTATAAACAATCAACACTGAAATGCCAGCATTACCCAAACACTGAAATCTCACAATATGTGTTACTAATAACACCACATGTCCACCATTGTGCAGTGTACAACAACAGCAGCAACGTACGCTCTGTTCCTGGGAAAGCCCATATTTATGAGTAACTGCCTCGAGTCGAGGTTTCTTGCGATCGTTTGTGACCTCCCTCTGGTGCTTCCGTTTGTCATTGGTGATCGTGGGGGTACAGCCAACGGTAGTTTGGGAGCTGGGGGGTGGGGGGGGGGGGGGGCAATATAAATTATAACATTGATTGCTTGTGCGTGACAAATCTTTGCGAATGAGCCAAACCAGCAGACTTTGTGATCGTGATGTCACACAAGTACTGGCAGTAGAGATCTTTGCGATTCTATTTTCGCGAAGAGAGAGATCAAAAAATCGCACGAAATTGCATAATTATGTTTGATGCTCTGTTTCTAGTAATACGATTGTATATACGTGAACTATCCCAATTATGAGGTGTTAAAAATATATCTAGAATTTTTTACTGGTATGCAAATGTGTGTACATGGAGTAACCACGCGGCTAGATCTATAGTTGTGATATGCAAAACAGGGTCACTTGGAGATTGTGTGTACTTGTATACAATGCACTCGTGAAAACAATCCATCGATGATAAGTACACACTTCTTAAAATGGTCGCAGTACACACAGAATGGATGATATATATACAACACCTGTGAGGCTGTTATACAATGGCAGTTGATGCAACCAGCTACATCACTAACAAATACATAGACTGTATAGTGCTATCCTTACCGTCACTCTCTCCATTCCTCTCAGCCATATTTGCATGAAGACTCTAAGATTAAGACTAGCTAGCTAGCTATGGTTCAGTAGCTTTTGTTGAAATAGAACTCTTATAGTTCAACCAACAACTGTCAGTTTGTTCGAAGATGTTTTAACTGCTAGTAAGCACAGCTCTGTGGACGGCCTGCCGTCTTGTCTTGTGTTCCAGAGGCAGCTTCTTGACCTTCTTCTAAGCTCTAGTTGTCAGAGATGCTAGCTAACACTATAAGTACATAATGACATTCATTGCATTCTAATTTGCCCATACGAGCCCCGCCTCCTAATTATGGTTCAACCCCAATCAGCCTAGCCTCGAATCCAGGCTGATTAATATTGGCCTGGTCTCGAGGCTACAATCATATGCCTCAATCACAGGCCGCAATAAAAACCTGTTTCGAAGGAAGTGGGCGTGACCGATCATATGTTTCTATCTAGAGCGCACCTTTATTTGGGCTGAGTAAAAGTTAAGTTGTGCTGCTGCTACTATATTAGAGCCATGGCTATGAGAGTGTTGGTGGGATGTAAGAGAGTGATTGACTATGCCGTGAAGGTATGTGTCCAGTGTAAATCCATTATAATTATCACAAACACCTAAATGACAGATAAAACTATCGTAGTACTCTGGTACTTATTCTATGTAAAACAACACACAAACTATGTACACAAAGGCCAAATTTCCTTAAATATGGAATATTGTTAGTACTGATTACTAGGAATTGTGTTTTGCAGATTCGAATCAACCCCACTAAATCTGGAGTTGTGCGGAAAGGTGTGAAACACTCAATGAATCCATTTGATGAAATAGCTTTAGAGGAGGTAAGGACTGTGTGTGTGGGTGTGGGTGTGTGTGGGTGGGTGGGTGTGTGTGGGTGTGTTTATATTATTACGTGTTGATGTGTGCAGGCTGTTAGGCTGAAGGAGAAGAAAGTGGCCAGTGAGATTATTGCAGTCAGCTGTGGAACTCAACAGAGTCAGGTACACAGTGCGTGTGTGTGTGTGTGTGTGGGTGTGTGTGTGTGTGTGTGTGTGTGTGTGGGTGGGTGGGTGTAGATATTAGTTTGGTCTCAGTAAAGGATCTGTTCTGTATTACACAACAACTTGTAAAAAAGCTCTGGTAAAGGGTCACCACAGCTCTATAAGACTTTTACATAAAAAACTAAGTAGTTAATGGTAGTTCTGCTTCTAATTTCGGTGATATTGTGATTTTTTGAAAGCTTGCAAAATTTCTTTTCAGATGGCATATTTAACGCAAAAAATTTGATTTTGCACTTTTCCCCCACCTATATATATATAGCCCACGGTTTTTTGTCAAAATCAGCTCTGAAATTGACCTTTGATTTTAACGTATCATTTGAAAGAGCTCATTTTAAGCTTTCAGAAAATCGTGAAATTGTATGAATTGGACAATCTAAACTAAAATTATGGCCAATTTTCTGATAAAGTATGATGAGCTGTGTGTGTTTGGGGGGGAGGGTTGGCCACTGTGAGATTGTACGTGATAATCAGACTGTATGCTCTCCCCCCGTTATTAGGAGACGCTGCGGACAGCTCTGGCCATGGGTGCTGATCGTGCAGTATTGGTAAAATACGGGACTGAGGATGAACCGGATATGGGCCCTCTGGCTGTGGCCAATGTCCTCGCTAAACTGGCAGTGCAGGAAAACGTGGATCTCATTATACTCGGAAAACAGGTGTCGTGTACTAATCAGTGGAGGAGCTGTTTTAGTACCTAGAATTCAGCCTGGAGTGAAGCATTACAATGTACTATGATTATATGTAGCTCTGTTCCTTGTACAAAGCACAGAGCCTTATTGAACAGAGCTATATCGCGTATCTACCATCGTGTAATCGAAGGCTCTGTGCTTTGTACGTTACAAAGCACAGAGCCTTCGATTACACGATGGTAGATACACAGTGTAGTAAAGGGTCTGTTTTTTGAAACTAATACGGTATACAAATGTACGTGTAGCTGGTTATTTTCGAGGCACTAAATTATTTTTGTGGATTGCTCAAGCTAAACGTTTCGCGAATTTTATTTTCGAGGATAGTGGTTCAAATGACCACGCCCCTACAGTAGAGAGGTCTTTTTCAATACCGGAAGTAAACCAATTTTCATAAGTTTGAGATTAATTCTTGAAAACTTCGAAAATGTTGTGCCTCGACAGCTATACGATAGTAGAATTACAATCTAAGCTCCATCATTTGTATACTCTACATACTATCAGGAGTGCTGATACTATGCATTATCCAGTACTCTAGTACTATCTCCCCCCCCCCTAGGCTATTGACGATGATTGCAATCAGACTGGCCAGATGGTGGCCTCTCTACTTGGCTGGCCTCAGGCTACCTTTGCATCAGAGCTAACAGTGGACGGACCCAAACTAGCCATCACCAGAGAGGTTGATGGGGGCTTAGAGTCCATCAAGGTCACGCTACCAGCTGTAGTGACTGCTGATCTGAGACTAAACGAACCTAGATATGCCACATTGCCTAATATTATGGTAAGGTACATGTGCTTGCGTATACAAACGATTATATTAGCCTCGTCCCCAGGCCAATTTTTCTAAAACAGCACTCCATTAGAAAAAGTCGGCCTGGTGACGAGGCTATACTGATGTATTGGTGTTAAATTAAGCTCACGTATATTTGAGAATAATACTTGGCAAATTAATGACTGTACAATTTTTATTAATACGGCATGGCCTGATATAATAATTTTTTTATTACCCCATAATTTAGTTCCGTTGGTCCAATAACGTTAATTTTATGATTTTCTGAAAGCTTAGAAAGAGGCCTTTCAGATGAAAATAATCAAAGTCCTTTCTTTCCCCTTGCAGAAAGCCAAGAAGAAGCCTCTAACCACACTGGACCCTGGTAGCCTTGGAGTGGACATTGCTGACCTCACATCTCGACAGGAGGTGCTCTCTGTAGAGGATCCGCCAGTACGAGAGGCAGGGTCAAAAGTCGCCAATGTTGATGAACTTATTAGCAAACTGAAAGAAGCTGGAGTTGTATAAAAACAGTTATAGTAGCTATAAGTATAATGCTGAATTTTATTAATATTTATCTGGCAATGATCGTCAAATTTAACCTAACCATATTTAGTTTGTTTGGAAATGGTCATCATGTATAAAAGTTTTATTAGTAACCTGGCAACCCAGGAAGTTAGTGGTAGAATTATTGGCTCGTCATGATGACACTGTCTTTGTTGTGTGCAAAAGAAGGCGGTGCTGCACAAAGAAAAGGTTAGCTAAAGCTATATAAAATAAGTTAGGCAATTAATTTTGTTCACAAGGTATATATATTAACTACAGAGACAGTATCTTATAGTGTTAGTCTGTTATTGTGCAAGGAAGCTAGCTAGCCTATTTCTTAGCTACAAGATTCACTATACTACGTACGTACGTGGCAACATGAGTTCGAGTCGAGCTATTGAAGGTGGACATGTGCTGGAGCAGCTAAGGCTCTTCAGACAAGTTTGTCAAAAGATACGCAGCTCGCTAGTAGCCGGGAGAGAAGAGGTCGTCTCCCCTACGGTGGTTTGCAGAACATTCATGGATGCTTATGAAACTGAGAAAGCTGGTGAATCTGGGTCCACTGACTCGGGTATATTTCCTGGGGAGGCTCCTTCGGCCGAGAGCCCTGGCGGTGCTGTTAGGTCTAGCAGCAGAAGTGGGCAAGAGTGCCCCTTTGTAGAGTCTACAGATGGCTGGAGTATCGAGTATTATGAGAAAGATTGTGAGGTAGGTTAGAAAATATTATATTGAATATGGAGTTGTTCCTTTGTTACTTGAATAGACTCTAGTTGTTAGTGTATAAAAGCTTCTACCAATTCATGTAATACACGAATGTAACTTTTAATACTTTATACATTGGGTATCAGGTTTCGAATGCGACGTTCTTTCGATTGCGAATTGCATAGTTTCGCATACTAGTATTAAATCGCAATCGAAAGACATGCAAAGGGTGTGCAAAGGGTGAGCATGTGTCTGGAATTTCCCATGCTTTGCAATCAATGCTTGTACCGTGTCGTTCACAATAATTTTTATTGATCAACCTGCTATGCGGTATATAGGTTTCTTTTCTATATCGTGTGTGTTTTGACCATGAGTCAATAGCTTGTATTTATCGTTGTATCCTGTGCTTTGGGTACTTCTCGTACATTTTCTGATTGCTTTAGAGAGAGCTCATAAACAGGGACAGACGTATTAGCTTGTTTTTATAGTTTGTGCGGAAGTTTTACTAGAAATAAACGTCGTATTTAATAAATGTAGTATTTTATAGATGGCGCTGGGCCTATGGCCGGAGGGGGTGTAATGGGACTAGTTGTTGACAGCCGTAGTGTGAATGTGTTAATGTATGCTCTTACTCTATTGTCAAGGCCTTATGAATATAGGTCCCCTTGTCCTCACCTTGTCCTGCCCAGTGCTGGCTGTATAGTGTCTAGAGGTGTTGCCAATGTCTAGTGTATTGTGTTTTGTACGTTGGGAAATTACACTTAAAAAAAGCTTTCATGAAACATGTAGCTTCAACAAAGTGGAGTGTCCTATTAAATGATTAAGTGTGTGAAGCTGTGTGTGCAATCTTTAAAGTTCTGTAAACATGCTCAAAACAATTCTAGAGGCGTATGTAATTTGGAATTTTTATGCCTTTCATGTAGTGCTACCTGTATGACTTTTAAGCTACATGTACAGTCAGTGTGTGAGCTGACATCTTTGCAAACTATTTCACAGGCTGTATATATCATTTGCAAATTACACAGAGCTTTAAAATATATATATTTTCATACACAGAGGTGTGGCCGTGACTCGCTGTGTGTGTGTACGCGTCCTCCCCCCAACCAAGGACTGAGACCACTGGCAGAGGCAGCTTTTAGGGAGCACTTCTATCAGAAGGAGCATAGGAACTACGTTGCTGAAGAGCCGGATATTGGACCACTGGTGTTGTCTATAAAGGAGGAAGGAGAAAACGTCAGGTTAGTAGTGTGTGTGTGTGTGTGGTGTGTGTGTGGAGGGGGAGGTGGTGTGTGTGTGTGTGTGGAGGGGGAGGTGTGGGTGTGTGTGTGTGTGCTGGTGCTAAGATACTCTAGACTAGTCTGAGGTTACTGCTGTGTATGTGTGTGGGCCACCTCAACAGTTTATCTTAAGATGCACCTCAGATCTAATTTGCAATGTGATTGTGCAAGAGCTCAGATATAGGTACATGTAGGGCTTGCATTACAATAACCTGCTATTTCCCTATTACCTAACCTCACACTAAGACATGACTCTTCCAAACACCTGCTAAAAACAGCTGACTTTCAAGGGGTAATTTATAGCCAAAGTTATTCCAAGCAGGCCGCCCACTACAGTAAGCTGGTCTGTTTCTAGTGGCCTGACAGCTAAGATCAAAGCCTTATCTCTTTACTATAGCAATCAGAATTTACTTTGCCTAGGCTTCCTCTGCATCTGGCTTCTGTTCCTAAGATATGGCTGGAGACTATTTGGTTATTTTTAGGCCACCAACAGCTATCTTTACATGTAGGTCGACCTTGTGGGATGATCTACTGCTTATAAATATACTTTCAGTTTTAACATAAATAATAATCAAACGATGGCATATCTTAACCGTTGCGTCACAGGCTCTCATTGGCTCTTACTGCTAAATTAGGTCTATTTTTGTACAGTGTCTGTGTGCCAGATTTGAGTTTCGTGCTATTCAACTTGCTTCTATTATAATGAATAGTGTGTGGGAATTGCCAAGGCAATAGCATAGTTTGTATTCTAGTATTACCTTATTCAAGGCTGAGATAATGGTTTAGTTGAGTCAATTAGTCTGTGTCTGTCTAGGGCTTAGGCACGTATATCACTAGAATATTTTGCGGATGAGCCAAATCAGCAGGAAATTTGAACCTTTGCCGATCTAACCACTGCATTACTAGGAATGTGTTGCGAGCATCAAACATGATTATGCGAACTTTACGAGCGTTGATCACTTTGCAAATTCAAATCGCAAAACTAAACTAGTACTAGCAATAGTTAGATCGCAAATGGTCAATTTTTCTGCTGATTTGGCTCATTTGCAAAGGTTTTTCACCAGCAAAATATCCGGTATTACGTTCTGGAAAGAAGTACCAGTTTAATTATATTTGCGAAGTGTGATCAACACTCGCAAAGTTAGTTCTAGTAATACGGTATTGTTCATGGTATTATGCATCGTAAGCACTGTCATGTGTTGAGTGATTTACACCTGCAGTGTTAGATCATTGAAACTGCATGTATACATGTACATATGTACAGTTCCAGAGCACAATAAAAAGTGCTTGTAATAGCTTCCAAATTTGTGTTCCCTTTGTGTGAAATGGCAAATTCCCAAGACGCTGATTTGTGCTCCAACTGTTTACTCTATATAACCTGCTAGTCCCATACAATATAGCTCTCCTGAGAATATACTGTTGACAGTGCACAATATGCAGTGCAGTGCTGGCATGTTTCTTATTTATAACTTGTGCCCTTATTTATTTATAGCTGTATAATATTGTAAGTCTTTCCTTCGCAACAGTAGTGTTTCTTAGGCTGTATTAGCTTGTTTTATAAGGCTACACTTCCAGCAAGGGACTTAATGATGATGTCTAAGTGCTGCTCTTTGTAGCTCACTTGGAAGTTTGGGGCAAATGGTAAATTGCTAAGAAGTGGTTGACTGTTACACTATCTCATTTTCCCTAAAATTCCAAATGAGCATCCCAACTGCCAAATCAACAATATGTAATGATATTCATGATCTTATTCATTCTATATCCTAGCAACACTAGTGGTCTCCATGGTAATGGCTTAATGATGTGTGACTGATCTGTTTGCTCTGTTATTCGAGTAATAGAAGGCACTGTCATAAGTCATATAAACTGCTATAGGAATAGTCCTGGTGTTTTGTACAGCACACACACACACACACACACAGGTGTTCATGTTTTGACTAGGCTACACTCCACAACTTTACGCAATATGTTTCAAAACGTTTATAACTGAAATGTTTGCTCAAGCTCCAAAAACATTTGCTATAGTGTACGCAACTCGTTCTGTTGTGTTGATGTTCAATCCTGTGACAGTTGATTTTCTATTTATAACTTCAGCCCTTATTTATTTATAGCTGTATATAACTAATTGACCTTCCTTCAACAGTAGTGTTTCTTGGCTGTATTAGGCTGTATGACCTTGTTTTATAAGGCTACACTTCCAGCAGGGGGACTTGTGGTGGTATTATTTTGTCTAATGGAGTTAAACCATTTCATATCCCAAAATCACTCTTTGTTGCGACTTAACATTAGCTCAACGCTCTGTCAAAGTTGTATGTTGTACTCAATGTACAATGTAGGTCTCTTTTTGCTCTACCCCCCCCCCCCCCCCCCCCAATAGTACCTTGTTAGAGACAGTGAAACTCTGGGTGGCCTTTGCTCCACAGAACCCCCCCACCCACCCCTCCCTTGTACTCTTCACTCTCTAGCATAACCTAGGTTATGTACATGTAGTTGTCCTTGTATACTGCGTGTTTTTAATGTCTAGCAAAGGACTCTATTTATACATACGTAGTTATATTTGTGCTGTACTCCCCCCTGTATTGTATAAGGTATCTTGTCTTGTACTACAAGCGCATATTTTAATGTGCTTAGCCTAGCAAAGATTGTGACATCACGCAGCTTTCTAGTGTGTCAACTGCCAACGTTTGTAAAGGGTTTTTTTACTCTCGCCTTCTAGTAGAGTTAGTGTGTGTGTGTGTGTGGACTTGTGCTGTGTTGGTGCTTGGGGTTAGATTCTGTTTACAGTTTGTTACACCTTTAGTCAGGATGTGTGATTGTTACTAGCCTGTGTGTGTGTGTGTGTGTTGGATCACCTGTTGACTTGTTAGAGTTAGTACAGTATTGAGGTCAAAGTGTGCATGTGTCTTATACTGTTTATGTTGGTGCAACACACTCTTTACTTCCTTTGTGAGCTGGAAGCTGCCATCTCTTAGAAGTAAGAAAGGTCACTTCTTATAATAATTATCTTAGTGGGGGGGGGGGGCTACTTCTGAAGCCTTTCTGTTTTATTTGACAGCTAGTCCTATATCCTGTATGCTCAATAGAGCTATGCTATAGACTTGACTGCCCTAGAGCATCCCCAGGTGTTCATTATGCATTCAGCTTGGATACTTTGGAAGATGCTACCTGTATAAAAAGAGGCTGGAGAATTTTCAAGACAATACACTCTCTACCCCCTTTCAATTGTATACATATATAATTATATATACTATACTCCAAATAACATAATTATATATCTCCCCCCCCCCCCACACACACACGCAGAATTCTCCTTCGTTCATCGGACCACTACCTCCACGGTCTGCTCTCCATCACAGCCGACTGTAAGACGGTGACCGTAGAGGACACAGTGCGTGCTCTGGCCAAGGAGGTGGGCCTCATGACAGCATTTAAACTGGCAACGTATCCAGACATAGAGAAAGAGCTCCTACGAATTGACGAGGTACGTTTTGTACTTGAATAGTTCAATTTGAAAGCTCTCGACACGATTATTTCAGAAGGTAGTCTCTTTTAAATATGTACATGTGAACAGTGTAGGCTGGGTTTTATTACATGCAGGGATGTGCCCACACAGGTCGGTGGTGGTGGTTGGTACTAATCATCTCTAGACAAAAACAACCATCTCTTTAGGCCTGACTATAAAAGAGGCAAATTTGTGTACTGAATTGAGATTGAGGATTGAAAATAGCCACCACTACTAACCTTCTAGGCACTTCACTGATTACTGAAAATAGTTATTCGGGGACAGTACAGAGCAGTTTAAATGGGATAATAATTATTGCTATTTTTTGTATTTCTCAGACTTTTGTCAAGAACCATCACAAAGTGGGTGTGATTCGTGTGAGGGAGGGACAGAGAACAGAGGAGGAGATATTCTCAAATATTCATCAGCCCGGACCCTACGATGAATTCCTGAACCTATTGGGTACGTGTGGGCGTGTGTGTGTGTGTGTGGGGGGGTGGGTTGTGTGAGTGTAGATATCGTACATCAGGTTTGAGTGTGAGGTTCTTAATTTCGATTGCAAATTTCGAGCTTTTGCTATCGAAAGACACACAAAAAGTGAGCATGCAATTTCCATACAATTCACAATAAATTATTTAGAAACGCAGTCAATGCTTGTAACAGTGTCGATTAACCTTGCATTCGAAACCTGATATACAGTATAAACATTTGTACCGTCAGTAGTATAATTTATGACACTCTCCTTAAGAAGCCAACTCTTATATAATATTTACATGTTATGTGCTGATGAAGTCCAGACTAATGTTTTTACAGAATAATATTTGCGCTCAAGCATTAAACAGTGTTTATACAAATAATGGAGTTTGCTCAACGAGGCGATGTGTTTATTTTAAAGTGTGGGTGGACTGTTTTTGGATAATAGCCTGTCAGAAGTATAACAGTTTTGGCAGTAAGCATCTGGAACATCAACTGTCTGTGTGTGTCCTGTGCCAAGTCTGACCATGAACACTGTGTGTGGTCTGTTGACATGTGTACATGAGTTTGTCATAATTATTGTTGACAATGTGCTTATATCATCTGTTGTGGGTTTTTAAGTGGCCCTTGATATCGGCACTGTTATGTTGGCACTTGTTTCCAATAATATGTAGACCCACGTTAATTGACTTACAATAATTATGCATAAATATTATGTTCTAACAATAGTTTGGGAATTATGACTATATACATGTACACGCTGACACACACACACACACACACACACACACTCACACACTCACTCACACACACTCACACACGTATAGGTGCACGTACCAAACTGAAGGGTTTCAAGCGTTTCCTGGGTGGATTAGACTCTGACAGAGACTTGACTGGAGAGAACACTGTCTTCACTGAGCACCTTGACCTGGAGATGATGTTCCATGTGGCCACACTACTCCCCTTCACTCCTAATGACAATCAACAGGTAGTGGTCCACTGGCTGTAGTACACTGAGGTCACTTTTGTGGGGAGTATAGTGGTCCAAATTGGTCTAGTCATTTTCCTGGGGAGTAGAGTGGTCCAAATTGGTCTAAATTGTTCACCACTGTAGTGACTAGATTGGATATGTTATAGTACAGCCAGTAGTTACAGGAAATTAAAAGGAAGTACACAAAATTCCATAATAGAAAGAAAAGCAGCATGCCTGTGACTTTTTGTTTGAAGACATGATCAATGGCTAGCTATACTATTAGATGAAGCGTTAATTAATTATGACTTAAGGTCGGTTGAAAATAATTTTAAAATAGCCTGCCAACTTTACTTTACGATGATCTTTTTTGTGTATAATTATCGTCAGAGGAAATTGGTTTTACTAACTATGTCAAAGGATACACACACACAAAGATAGTGTTTTGTTGGCTAACTAACTTCTAACAAATACAGAGCGTTAATCACTGACTTCAGTACAGTTCAAGTAACACCCAAGTAACTTAGCTTTGAAGTTGAAAGCCTTTTAGAATAACACAACTTTAAGCCACTATAATTATTACTGTTTACGTATGTTTTACAGATCAACAAAAAACGACATATTGGGAACGATATTGTGTGTCTTGTCTTCCTCGACTCTGGTCGCACGGTCTTCAATCCATCCTGGGTCCGTTCCAACTTCATCCATTGCTTTATTGTGGTTCAACTGGTGAAGGGAGCCCATGGTCAGCCATTGTACAAGGTGGCTGTGACAAAGAGAAGTACAGTGCCCAGTTTTTACCCAGAGTTGAAGCATATGGGAGTGTTTGCTCACAGCACTATGCTGCAGCAGTTCTTGCTCACCAAGATGGTGAATGGAGAAAGAGCCAGTTACCATGCACCAAAGTTTCTCAAGCTGACAGTAAGTGTGTGTGTGTGTGTGTGTGGGGGGGGGGGGGTTCAAAAACTTTGTGTGGCCATAACTTGATGTCCGTTGGTCCAATCTCAGTGGTTTAAATATTTTCTGAATGCTTAGAAATAGATCTTTCAGTTGGCTCAAATTTATAATTTCACCCAATGCTTTTTTGTCATAAAAAAATCGGCCTCAAAACGACCAACCTTTAAGGATCATTGGTACAAAATACAAACTAGCTGTGAGTATGTTGCATTCACTGGTTTGCCAAGAGAAAATCTCAGTAGTGGTATGATTTATAGAAGTAGTGGTTTTTTCCTTAGCAACCTTTCCCTAGTACCACACAGGCCAGGCTGCTACTGCAGGTCTTCCTTGAGATACTACATACACATCTTGAGTCTGAGAAATGGCTAGTGGTTTTCCTTAGTAACCTTTCCCTAGTGGCACACACGCTGGCTGCCCTAGATCCACACATCCTGGGGTCTGAGGGTCTGAGAAATGGCTAGCGTGGATTGAATTGTGGAATGAATTACGGTTGTGTACTGCTAGCCAGCTGGGAAACTGAAATGTGTAAACAGTGTGTATAGCGGTGGATACATGTACAGTGATGTGCCCACACTGGTCGATAGAGGTGGTTGGTACTAACCATCTCTAGACAAAGAAATTAACCACCTCTTAGGCCTAGTATCGTATTACTAGAATGTTTTGCGAGCGGCAAGCATATATGCAAACTTGATCAATTCACAAAATAAAATCGCAAACCTAAACTAGTACAGATAATGATACTTGCCAGAATGCAATAGTTAGATCTTCATTTTCCACCCGTAAAGTATTCTAGTAATACAATATAAAAGAGATAATTTAATTGAGATTGAGATTTTAAAATAGCTACCACTAAGAAATTGTTGGGCATATAACTGAGAAATACTCTATTTATATTTGTGTCTCCCTTCCTTCAGAATCGATCCAGAGGTCAGCTCTTGCAAGAGTTTTCAGATAACCTGACAGAGTATGCCATGGCGGGCAAGCAAAGAAGAGCCACTCAGAAGATCAACAAACGTTCCAACTGGCTACCTATTGGAGCTAGCAGGTGAGATACAGGCTTTATTAAATATTCATAATTTCAGTAAGTGAGGCGAATTTTGATAGCTGTATAGAGGGGGATTAATTGCACAACATGTCCTACACAAGTATCTAAGTCCTGAGTAATTTTAATAGGACATTAGATTGTCTACTTTACTTTAAATGGGTGCCAATTGCATGTACTTAATGTCTCAAGTAATGTAATATATACATGTACACGTATCTTCATATTTGGACAAGTTTCGAGAGATTGGATTTCATAATCCTAGCATGACATAATTATAGGCTGTTTTATAAATGGATAAGTGCATGTGCTCTTAATTGTTTGCAATAATACCATTTTTGGCCTGTATTCGCCTATGGCTGCTGTTGTGTGTGTGTGTGCTATTAGCTCAACATGTGTTGACTGTAAACCTAGTCACACACAGACACTGTTCTCTGCAGTTAAACTGGACCCAATGATATCAGAAATGTTGTAAATGTATACTGTAGATGTTCTGGTCCAGCTCTGTATAAAAGTGAATTTTACCTGTGACATCATCAAGTGATCCTTAATCTCAATTCATTTGCCTTTTCTTTTAATAGCCTAACACACATGTAGGCCTTAAGAGTGGGGTTATATTTTGAGTCTAGAGGTGATACCACCGACCAGTGTCGGCACATCTCTGTGTACAAGGAGACTGTTACCGTATAGCGGGTATATTTAGAGAATATAAACTCTCACGAAATGACTGTTAAAAAGGTTTTCGCGGAATAGGCAGCATGATGCATGCTTGCAATATTAAAATTCATGGGTATATAAACATTTCGCGGTACATGCTGAATCAGCGAAAACCGCAAACATTTATACCCTCGAAATATACCTGCTATACGGTATTTCAAACATCATACATGTAACTGCTATAGACATTAATAGTTATTAATATTCCCCTTGCAGACCACCCAGTCCGATACTAGACTCTGTACGGGAGAAGTACGTGAATAATGACAAACTGGCAGAGGACTTCTCAGTCTCCCTGCGTGGTGCAGATCTGGCTGACGTGATGTTTATGGTGGGTGAGAGGAAGGTGCCACTGTATGGAGTCAAGGCTGTACTGGCATGCCGGTCCAGGTGAGTCAGCGGGACTGTTCCTATAATTATTGTAGCTACATGTTTACTAACACTGTGTGTACATGATTAGAAACCTTGTATATTGTGACTCAAACTATGTAGTCTTCTTAATTTGAAGCAAATTTACCGAGGAATTTAACTAATTAACTATAAGTACAACAAACTGAGTCCAAGTCAAGTGCATACATGTACAACTGTATTCTGAGTAGCACTTTAGACAGGGGTTAGTACACTAGCTATAGTGTCTGTGTTCAACTACAGTAATTGAGCTGGAAACTGAAATAAATGACTGATTTAAGCTAAGCACACCATATTGTAGCACTATCAAAGAGCTACTAAATGCAATCATTTTGGGGGAAATCGGACCTTCGCAGCACAAGTTATGGCCTCTCAACTTAGCTACAAATACTTTTAAATTAACCGTTTTGCTGGTTGTAGTACTACAGTGTGGTTCACAGCTTGTATAGCATTGCCATTAGTGGAAGCACTGCCAATTGAATCACAAATCACTACTAAATGCTTAATTAATGCCAGGCTCTATAGAGAAGCTACTCTTTATGTCAATTAATTCTATTTCCTTAAAAGATCCCGTCTCAATAGAGGCTGTATTTTGGGGGCCAATAATTATTATACATTGTAGCTGTAGACAAGTTTCAGTGTACGTGCGTCATCCTAAGAAACCCCAACAAGACCTGTAGACAGTTACAATATTACTTGTTCATTTAGACTTTCAGAATCTAGCTCAAGGTTACCTGTAGAGGAAGTGTTCTCACACAGACTGCACCTGGGTACAATCCCCCTACCAGTGTGTTTAACTTCTTATACCCTACTAGTGCATGCTGGGGGGGGGGCCTTGGTTCTCATAAAAACATGCACCTAGCTGGGTACAATCACCTTGCCACATTTGTTTAGGTAGTGGCAACTTCTTGTACCTTACTAGTGCATAGAGGGGCTGGTTCTGGCCAAAACAAGCACTTGGGGTACAATCCCCTTGCCACATTTGTTCAGATAGTGGTAACCTCCTAATTAAATACTGCATGCATAGGGGCCCTGCTTTTGGCAAAAACATGCACTGTTTTAGGTTGTGGTAACATGGTTGGGCCTGTTTTCACAAGTCAATTACTGGGTACAATCCCTCCACCACTTGTTTAGGTTGTGGTGACCTCTTCCCCCACACTTGTCCATGGTTTTCAACCATATCTGTGGGAATTGTTTGAGGGAACACCAAATATTGGTTTTCAGTTTTGGTCTTTTGAAAAATCCCAATTTTCAACCACAACCATTGTCTGCCTACTTATAAAATGTGTTCCCAGTTAATAAAAATCAATGATTTTGCTGTCAGTAATTAATTATTGTTATTTCTCTGCAGGGTGTTTCGTACAATGTTTAAAGAGGGCAAACCAACTGCCTCCTCTGGTGGAGGGCGTCTAACCAGTCCTCTAGTGCGACGAAGGGTACCACACTCTGCATCTGCTGCCTATATGAGTAGCCCTCAGACGGTGAGGAAGAACAGTGGCAGAGGATTCGGTCGAATGAAGAAGAAATCGTCGGTACCTGATAATCTTGGAGCACCACCAGCTGGAGTGAACTGTAGCCTGCCTTTCAATGCTTTCTGTGAAGACCCAAAGAATGTGCAGATCACTGAGCATGTAAGGAGCTAGTTACACCATTTTAAAAGTTAAATATTTAAGTATTCAAGTTTAACTGGGTAGTGAGTGACCTGTGAATTTTAAATTTAATCTCAGTGATGTGCCCAGAAAATTCTCAAGTGATGGTTCAATTCAACCAACAATTTTGCCTCTTTACTGTACATATTAAACTAGGCCTAAGAGGTGTCTAGAGGTGGTTAGTACCAACCACCACCACCGACCAGTGTATACTCTTGTGAAAGTTGGTGCACTGTACATGTATAATAATTATACATTTATGATTCTGTATGAAAACTCACCAAATGTTCCCTATTCTCTTTACAGTATGTGATACTTGGCTTCACTGAGCAAGTCTTCAGTGAGGTTCTCTCTTACTGCATGACCGGGTCATGCTCCATCAAACCGAGCAACGTCATCGGCCTCGCCTGTGCTGCAGAACGCTACGAACTAGAGGAACTGAAACAGGCCTGCCTTCGTCAACTACCTCAGTGTTTAGTCGCGTCCACAGTCTGCTCGATACTCATACAACTAGAGAAGTACTTGTCTTACAGTTCGGCAAAAACTATGATTATAACTTGTTTGGAATATGTCGATGGGCACGCCGAGGAACTGCTGAGTTCGCCCGAATTTGAGAATTTGTCTGAGAATATGGTCCACCTGGTTTTGCGTAGAGACACAGATGTCCCAGAGCTGCTCAAAGTGAAGGCTGCCTTCGCCTGGGGACAAGCCAACTCCAAAAATGGGGGTAAGTAGATTAGTTTGACGTGTTTATTGCTTGTACTGTATAACTGAAAAATGTGGCATTTTGGTAAATTTTTGAGAGGTGGTCTCTTTAGGGAGGTCAATAGTGATAGCATTGTAGGGACAGTACTGAGTGGTCTACCTCCCTAAAGAAACCACTTTTCACATGCCTCAGTAATACCCCCCAAGGGTAGGTGGTTCAAACGTGGTCACTGTGTGTGCGTGTGTGTGTGGGCACATCTTAGTAGTGTTGTGTGGATAAAAGAGTTGCTGGGTTTTCGTTAGCTTTGATTGATAGTTTCAGTATGACATGAGTGTGTGTGTGTTGGGCTGTGACAGAGATACATGTAGCTGTACATGCACTGTACGTACAAGTATTGTTTGTGTATAAACAAACAACTATAGGATAGTGTTCCCAAGAACTACAACAGCTTACGCAAACCTACCTAGTGTGTGTATATATAGCTAGAACTTAAGTAAGCCACTGTAGATATATAGAATATGTTGCAAGCATCGAACTTTCCAAGCATTTTATCACTTTGCAAAAAATATAAGCGCAAAACTAGTACTAGTAATGACACACGATCCTTGCCAGAACGCAATAGTTAGATCGCAATTTTTCTGCTTATTTGGCTCATTTGCAAAGTTTTTAAACCACACATCTAGTAGTACATGTACATACAGTACTGGACAACTGGTGGCTTGTAGCTGCTATTGAATGCTTGTGAAGCCTTGTCTAAATACAAGGACCACCTGTTTCTAATAATATCACATCAGTAATACCAGCTCATGCCATTGATCTTGGCCTCCCTAAAGAAACCATTTCTCTGTTCCTACATTTTTGTGGCCCAAAGACTGGCTTCACTGCATGTACAGTACGTGCATCTGTGTTGTTATTGATATAATTATGTAGCGTGAGACCGAGTGTTTTATTCAAATATACAAGCACGAGGACGAGTTGCCTGTATATTGTATAAAACACGAGGATTCTCATGCTGCTGTAAATATGTATTTTATATCACGACAACCCCTTACCAAATCATGCCTCGAGGCTACGCGACCGTGTACATAATAAAGATCATAAGTATAACACAGAAGGGACTGTATGACTTTTATTACAACCTCGTTACCTTAATTGAATTATTATAATATTTCTCTCTTGACTCTGCAGGACCTGATTTCAAGGCTTTAGTGACTCCTCTTGTGAAGCATATCAGAATACATCTGATCGACCCTCAAGATATCATGAAGGTACATTTATTAGAATTTTCACAGTTACAGCAAATAAACTTTTGCCTTGCACCATAAGTCTAACCTTGTACTTTCTCTGTTTTCGTACAGTATGTGTATTGCCACAAACACGATAAATTTTATACTTCCCACCACACACACACACACACACACACACACTTCACACCCCCCTCACACACACACACACTTTACACCCCCCTCCCCCACACACACACACACGTGTAGACTCTAGTGCCCTCCGGTATATTCGACATGGACAAAGTTATGACCGCTCTGGCCTATCAAGTCGACCCGGAGTCCATTGAAGAGGGAAGCTACACTATGTTCAGACCGAGGAAGAAGACCGGCGTTCTTAGTTCTCGGTAAGAACAAAAATAAAAAAAAGAGAACGATTATTTTGTTAAAATCATTCCCACCAGTTTACGTATTTTCTCGATTCTGTTGTGTATGTATATCTCTGTTAGCACGTTGCATAATGTTTGTTGATCATCACTTATATGCTCTGATCTGAGGCAAGTATATTATTATTATGTTTTTCTTTGATTACTTTTTATTCTTTGGCATTATACTCATTCATTTTGTATTTATGAAAATGCAGGTCTCATAATTATATAATTATTGTGATTATTGTGGTAAATTAATGCATGTTAATTCATGATTGACAATTAACTCATATGGAAGTATAATAATTATAATTTTATAGTTAATTTCACAAAGGGGCTGCAGCTATAGCTAGCTATATATAGGGGCTGGGGCAGTACTGTACAAATTATAATTAAAATATTAATCATAATTTAGTTATAGAGGGATTGAGTTATAATTATTATGGAGTACGATAGGCCAGGGTGCAGAACGATTATGAAGATCGAATAATTACCATAAGAAAAATAATGTTGAGAACGTACATTAATTACTGACCACCACAATAACGACAGTTATGTAATACTATACATGGCAATATTGTAAAGACAAAATCTTTTCTCTGAGTTCATAATTATAATCATGGAGTATGTTTCTAAGACTGCTGTGGTGGGTCCGATTGTCCTGGTTGTTCTTCGGCCTGCTGTGGTGTGTCCGATTGTCCTGGTTGTTCTTCGGCCTGCTGTGGTGTGTCCGATTGTCCTGGTTGTTCTTCGGCCTGCTGTGGTGTGTCCGATTGTCCTGGTTGTTCTTCGGCCTGCTGTGGTGTGTCCGATTGTCCTGGTTGCTCTTCGGCCTGCTGTGGTGGGTCCGATTGTCCTGGTTGTTCTTGTCCTGTTTGTTCTTCAGCCTGGGGTGTTGGATCCGATTGTCCTGATTGTTCTTCAGCCTGGGGTGTTGGGTCCGATTGTCCTGGTTGCTCTTCGGCCTGCTGTGGTGGATCCGATTGTCTTGGTTGTTCTTTGGCCTGGGGTGTTGGGTCCGATTGTCCTGGTTGCTCTTCGGCCTGGGGTGGTGGGTCCGATTGTCTTGGTTGTTCTTCGGCCTGGGGTGTTGGGTCCGATTGTCCTGGTTGTTCGTCGGCCTGCAGCTGTGCTGGGTTTGATTGTTTTGGTTGCTCTTCGGTCTGGGGTGCTGGGTCCGATTGTCCTAGTTGTCTTTTGGCCTGGGGTGTTGGGTCCAATTGTCTTAGTTGCTCTTCTGTCTCCTTGTATATAGCCTTATGTGCGGCCAGCAAATGACGTCGTTGGCTGTGTTTCACTGTATGGGAGGAAATAGTCTAATAGAGTACCAACTATACAATACCAACTTTAACAAAATATTATAGTGGTATCCCCCCTTTTCAAGTAACTGTAAGGAAGTCAAACACACTAGTGTGATTCAGTGAAGCCACATTTGTAGAGTTCAACTAATCACACAACTTTATAAGCACACCATTGGAAAGGTATTCTGAGAGCTATTGAGTTACAAAACTGAACAATCTGAACACAAATTACGGGCTCTCAAAGATAGCTACCAAAACGACTGAAATTTTGATTTTTGTAGCCGTAATACTTGGGGCTAGCTATAGGCAGGTACGTGATAGCTTATAGTGTGCATAAACATTCAATGTTAGCTTAGACCCTCTTGAAAAACAATGCCCTTGTATGTATAAAAGCTTAAATTGTAGAGTGATGCATTGTGACATCATTGATTGGCTGCCAACCCTCAGATGTGGATACCCACCCACTCACCTCTTTGTCTCATTGTTTTCCTCTCCACCTCTGGTAGTAGGAAAGAGTAGACCATCTCTGCCACCAGCTCGTTGCCTGATAGCTCACTGTGGTGTGTGTGTGGGGTGTGGGTGTGGGTGTGTGTGTGGGGGGGGGGGTACACATACATATTTTAGATTTCGACTATAACTTGTACATGTATCTGCAAGCAAACTATTTGTCTGAACGCAAATTATAAAGCCTTTGCTTTTGTAGAGGAACAGTACCGAGTACTTTTTTTTAGGAAGGTGGTTAAAACTTATACCGTATAGCCGAACTATTATTGGGTTAGGGTTAGGGAAGCTAAATTAATATTACTCCAGGGCAAGCTATTATTGGCGATTTTTAATTTAGGTGACCCCTTACCTTGATTCCTCAAATCGCCAAATTTACTCGTATACATGTCAGTACCTCAATAGAGGTGGTTCTAATTATATCAGGTTTCAAATATGCGAATGCGAATAACACTGCAAAGAAAACTCGCTATTCACAATCTAAAAAACGTCGCACATTCGAACCCTGATATACGGTAGTGTACACTCACCTATACTGGTACTGATGTGCCACTTGGTTGATGGCTTGGGCCTGTTTCTGTATCTCCTGTCTGGCCTGATCATCGGCAGTCTTCTCTACACTAGCCAGTATAACATCCTCCAGGTAAGACTCGACACTGCCTGTGTGGACTCGCATCATTTGCTTGAATATCTCGTCCTCTGTGCGACGCAGTCTCTCCTCACGTTGTCTTTTACCACTCTCCTCAGCCTCTCTAGAAATAATTATGTGTACATTTGTACATAATTATTGAGGTAGTAGTAATTAACACAGGGAAATATCAGGTAGTACAATCTTGTGCAATCAAAAGGAGGCCTCTTTAAAGTACTTTTTAATGCTATTAGCTCTACACACACACACACACACACACACACTACTTATATCCACTAGTGATGTGCCCACACTGGTCGGTGGTGGTGGTTGGTACTAACCACCTCTAGACAACAATAACCACCTCTTAGGTTTAGTTTACCACATTAAAGAGGCAAATTTGTGTATTGAAAATAGCCATGTACAACTTCAAACATTCTAGGGACATCACTGACTAGACTGACTGACCTCATTCTCCTCTGCCTGTCAGCCAGCAGTACGAATGCATGTATCCTCCGCTCCTCTTGAAGACGAATCAACTCTTTATTGAGGAAGTCCAGTTGTGTACCAATCAGAGCAGCAGCAGGCCCTTCCACACGGTCCTCAACCAGACACTCCTATATATATACAAGAGAGTGAGGGGGGCTGAAGATAAACTATGTGTACCGTATAGCAGGGGTATAACGAGGAATGACAGTTAGAAAGGTTTTTGCGGATTTAATTTTATATACAAGGAAGGAGGTGGGGGTTGGAGATCTGTGGAGCTACACAATGTATACGAAGCTGTACATGTGCATGTACAGACATTCAACAGAGAGGGGTTGAAGGATACAGGGAACATTGTATAGAAATTGCACAATTACAAGGGGAGAGGAGGTTTGAAGATCTGGACACTCTAGCTTAGTAAAAATTAATTATTGGAGCTTTAGTACACTGTACTTGTACATAATGGACACTTTGGCTCTGAAATCAATTGCTGATCTATATAAGCACAGTGTGATTATTGTAGCACTACCAAACAGCTACTAAATGCATTTTTAGCTTTGAAATTGGACGTCCACAACACAAGTTACGGACCATCAAAGTTACAGCTAAAAATTGGTTATTTAATTCACAATTACAATGATTCCCCTCCCGTATATAATATTATACTGTGTAGCTGCGGCCCAACAATTCTGTAAAAAGACCTTCCGCAAATAATATTTCTGCGAAAATAAAATTTTTAACTGTTAAATTAGGCGTGGTTAATAAGCATTTGCGGATAATATTTCTGCGTTTACTCATTCATTCGCAGAATTTTTGGGCCGCAGAAATTTCTAGCTATACGGTACACGTACCTTGTGCAAATGTTCCTTCTGTAGAGATTGTTTGCTCTTCAGATCAGCAGCTTCGGTTTTTTTGATTTTCTGCTCTGGTGCCTGGAGTGCGTGGGTGGTCCTGAGCTCCTCTATCAGCTGACGACGCATCTCCTTGCCCTCGTACATCTGAAGGGTGGGCGTGGCATATGATGATGTCATAATACATCATCAATTATACATGCACAGGATGTTAATGTAATGTATTCGACCGTTGAAATATTCAACAGTCTGTATTTTAGGGTACAGTAGAATAATCGTTTGGGATTACAGTAGATAAGCCATGCAGGGATGTGCCCACACTGGTCGGTGGTGGTGGTTGGTACTAACCATCTCTAGACAAAAATCTTAGGCCTTCTTATAATTTAGTTACTACATAATAATAGACTGTACATTTTTGTGTTGAAATGAGAATAGCCCACCACTTCGAAAATTCTGGATATTATTTGCCATTTTAATTATATTATTATTTACTGCAAAAATGCTGATTGTGTTGGTTGAATTACGCACCTTGGTTTGTATGGCTCTTCCTCTGATGACTCTCTGTAATAGCACGATTGCTAACTCCTCCTCCTCTGAGCCGGGAGAGGGGCATGGCACTATAGGGGTAGGTGGGCGTGGCACTGGCTTCTCAATCCTCTCAAGGAAACGCAGCGGCTTAGGAGATTCCTTCCCTGCACCACCATGATGTGATATCAATACAAAAGTCACTTTTAGAGAATAGAGAATTTGGTAGAGATCATCGTTGATGTACGTACATTGCAAGTATTTCGGTGCAGTGCACAATTGGGAAGAAATTTGGGGAAAAAAGTCATTAATTTCCAGTGTTGTATAATAATTATTGTATGCCACTGTATTGATGTACCTTTAGTCCTCTCAGTGACCAGTTGTGTGTGGACCTGGTCCAGGATGGCTCCTAGTTTAGCCGTCTTCCTAGCTGTGCCCCCCACCCCACGAGCTGACCTCACCGGGGCCTGGATACTGAGTGGGGGAGAGAGTGATGACAGACCAGCGCAGTGAGCGTACAGTTAGTGTTACAAATATACTGATAGTACATGTAGCTGGAATCATAAAAGACAGAATCTCTGCGTACAATCATGTATCACTTACTCTGGTGTGGTTACACTGAGGTCTAGGTTGTCCTCCAGTTCCAACAGCCCTGTACAGATATGCAAATAGTAGGTTATCAAAATCATCAATGTGTGCCAGTACTTATCAAGTGGTGCATTGTAATTAAAAGAGTCCATTGAACACACGTACGGAAGTGGAGTAGTTGAACATTTTTCAACAGCCATATTTATCAATGGATAGTGGGAAGAAATGATAAAGAAATGGAGATATACTGGGAAGCATAATTTTATTTCACACACCGTCCATAGTGTTGGTGAACCTGCTCTTGACACTGTACTGCTCAGAGCCAGTGTCCAGGTACATTCCAATACGCGTCATTGGGGCGTAGACTTGGGAATCAAACTTAGTGTAGTCTCTTATCACTTGTCTCTTCTCAAGCCTTCCCTCCACATTGGCGGACTTCTGGGTGAGCTTACGAAGTGCTAGGAAGGGTAAAACAGTTGTTTTTAAACGGAGTATAGAAAAGGCGAGTCTGAGAGCTGCAGAGGCATTCAATTAGATTTGAAATTGACACAAATTACGGGCTCTCAAAGATAGCTATCAAAACGGCTGATTTATGGAAAGAAGCGGAAGGCTAGGAATTCTGAAGATTTGGTACATGTACAATGTATAAATATAGTAGCTTCGGTGCTACATAATAATAATAATACGATGTGCATATTTATGAGGCTCTATACAAAGTTTAGCTACATGTACACGTCTATAATTATAGCTAACCTTTAACATGATCAGTACGCAGTCTCCTGCCGTGTTTCTCCTTCGCTGCTTGTTTCTTTGCCCTGCACAAATACATCCATCACACAGTACACAGTGGCATGGGGCATGTGTGGGGAGGGTGTGTGTGGGGAGTGTAGGAGATACCATATAGCGGGTATATTTCGAGGGTATAAAATTATGTTTGTGGTTTTTGCTGATCAAGCATGTACCGCGAACATTTATACACACGAATTTAGTATCACATGCATGCTGCAGAAAGGCTGCTACATGTATTTCTCGCGAAAACCTTTGTAATGGTCATTTCGCAAAAGTTTATACCCTCGAAATATACCCGCTATAAGGTTAGTGGGGAGGAAGGTGGCCTGAGGTAAGAAAGATGGGAGGGAGTGGTGTGTGTGCTCACCAGAGGTGCTCCAATCGCTTGTCATTGAGAGCCTGATGATCCACCTCTCTTTGTTTGAGCATGCTCTGTAGTACCTCGAGTCTCTCATCTTGAAGTCTATAGTGTTGCGTGTAAGTTATAAATGCAGTGAAGTGATGTACTGTAGTGCACGTACACATGATCATTAATTTTAATGTAAGTTTTTAATTCCGTACATTTTTCTGCCTGTACATAAACAGTTATTATAATTATTGAATAGAGTACCGTACTATAGCGGGTTGTTTTCGTATGATGCACATTTTCGTATTTAGAGCATTAATCTGAAAATGAAATTATGAGGTCCTACGAACATTGAGCTGTTACGATGTTGTTGTTATTTAACAGGGTAGCTTAATTAAGTGTATACCATCAAAAATTACCCGCTAATACCAGCTATTGTACGGTATACTAACATTTTGATCTCCTGTTCTCTGAAGGCCCACTCTTTCCTCTCTTGTTCCTCCATCATCTTCCGTCTCTTGCCTAGCTGAGAGAGATCACTGAGAGGGGGTAGGGTGGCCTCCCAGGCACGCTTAGCACGGGCTCTCTCAATCATCTCAACCTCTGCCAGACCAGCAGGTAAACCAGCTCCTGTGTGTGGTGTGTGGTGTGGATTGTGCGTGGGAGTATGTGAAACCTGTCTACAGCAGTTATCCTTGCACAGACCAACAGGGCTGTAATAAAGAGGTGGCCTGCTAACACAGGTCCAAACACATACGTATGCTATGGAGAAACTTTGAGGCCCATTAACCTGGCTGTATTTAGGGTAACCACAATCACTGTATATGCAATGAAACATTCTACAAAACACTCCGCCAACCGTAATTGATTTAAATTATCAGTATCGAGATGGGAATGACCCCTTACCATAGCTGAGTGTGGCTAGTGTGAGTAGCTCTGGCTGTGATCCAGGTCTGACCACATACTCCGGGCTATAGGGATCAGTCTGAGCCTCACTCTCTCTGTAGTCCGTCTGTACCATGACAGTTCGTGTGGAGGGTCCAGCCAGCATCTCCTGAGCCCTCCCCGTAGGCCGGGATAGCGGGTCAACTCTGTAGGGGAGAGGAGGGTATACCATATTTATTATACTAAAGTTAATGTATTTCTGGAAATTCAATGGCAATAGCTGTAAAACAAAATGAAGCAAAAGCTCATGGACAAAAATTGTTGTTCAATCGAAAGAAACGCAAAGAGTCAGCATGAAATTTCCCATGTACAATTCGCAATAGTTAGAAAAACGCAATCAATGCTTGTACAGTGTCATTCACAATCGATTAACCTCGCATTCAAAACACGATATATGGTATAATTATATAGTACCTGGTTGGGGCCAGGATCACGTTTGGTGGCATTTGAGGCAGGAATGGGATGATGGGTCTCTTAAAGTACTTGTATTGATTGGTACTGTTGGTCTTGGGGTCTTCAAACTGTTTGGGGGGCACCTTCACATCTGGGTCATAGTTGAACCTGTGCATGAGGGGAGAGAGGACAATAAAGAACATGAAACACGTAGCTTCAAATATTATAGTCTATGTACCATAACAGGAGTGCATGACCATAATCACTACAAGCCTTTGATTGCAAAATGAGCCAAATTTTGACAATATTTGTGATCTACATCGTAACTTTTCAATCAGGCAAAGAATACAAGTACATGTACCAGTAATAATGAAAGCACCGCAGGTGCTGATGCCTCGGTGGAGGTGCCAAAGCTACATAACATAAAACTACTAATAGCTAGCTTTTATTATACACACATTGATTATGATGAATTTTGCTGCATGCAATCAACCGAATAGTGGGTAATGATCGACCATGATTGTTGTTAAAAACGATCGATGCCAAAAGTTCAAGTCTAAAATTAATGGCTGCAAGTCAGCAGAGCCTTGCAGCTCTCTGCTCACTCTTGCAGCTACCAATAGCTAGCGTTCTAGTGCAGAGCTAACTACTAAGTAGAGTAGTAACACTCGGTGAACAAGTTTTGCTACGGACTCTTCTGAAAAGGCTGCAATAGCATTCCAAGTAAGCAAAACTAGGCATAACTCGAGAACGAAGCATTATTTTGCAAATCCACGAATTAAAATCCAAGTAAACATGACTAGAAGCCTATAGAAACTCTTACTTGCACTTGATTCATCCTTGAGCAGCTGTAGCGGTCTACACACACACAGACACACACACACAGACACACAGACACACAAACACACTACCGTATACCTCGCTTGCGCATGCGCACCGAGGCATAATTATACGATGTTTACAAGGATTGTGATGTCATACAAGTACTGGCATTTTGTTTTGCAAAGCCATTAGAACTCGCAAAGTTACATTTGAAGCTCACAAAACATTGTAGTTAATACAAATAGTATTTTACTTTTTGTATCTGACAAGTGTCTCCCTGGCTTGGTCACGATAGCCTCCCCACTGTCTGGGCATGTGTTTAGGTACAGGGTCCGTCGTATCCAAGGTAACGGCCTGCCGAGGGTAGTGACGCAGCGAGCTGAACATCGTACGAAAGTGGGGAACAAACCGCTGTATAATAAAAGAGTGAAATATTATTAGAGCATCTTTGAACGGCCATAACTTTAGTTTCGTTTATCCAATCACATTGATTTTATGATTTTTGAGAAAGGCTTTTCAGATAATGTATTATTATAAGTTGTGTTAATTTTTGGGAGATTTATAAGAAACGTACAATTTTGTCCACACTGGTGTGAGATTTGAACGATTGCTTGGCATGATCTCTCTCGCTGGACACCGTAAATACCGGATCTGTACATAAAGTACATAATAATTACATAGTGAAATAATACACGTACTATAAGCATTTTATTGGTATTGGCCGCAAGGGGTCATGAAGGTCGCAAGGGTCAAGAAGGTCGCAAGGGGTCAAGAAGAGTACACACACACACTACATTAGTAATATATACGTACGTATGTTTACACGGTAAATACAGGATCTGCACACTAGTTACATAGCGACATACACGTATGTACGTACTTAATACACATACTATAATTATTTTGGGATTGGTATCGGCCGGCCGGCCGCAAGGGGTCAAGAAAAGTACAGTACAGTAAAGCGTGCACAAAACTTACCGTATAGGTAGTCATATGTTCTGGCAGGCCTTACAAAGGCAGTTTTACTTATGGTCTCCGTTACAGTAGCCATTTCTTTATCAGTGCAGTGTCGATGTCAATGCAGAAAGAATTATAATTATGTTTCCAATACGGTAGCCATGGGAACCAATGAGCACACGCCCCCTAACAAACAAAAAAGGTGTGCTTTATTTGGAAAAGAAGAAAGTCGAAAATGAGTCTAACTGAAGAACTAGTTTTGAAACGATCTAAAGCTGACAGTTTAGAGTCTGTGCGGACCCTCAACTGCTGGGGCTGTAGTCTGAGCGATGTGCAACTTCTGAGTCAGCTGGATAATTTAGAAGTCCTCAATCTTAGGTCAGAAAATAAAATAAAATAATTATTTATGATTATAATGATGTGTTATTTTTCGAAACAGTGGTAACAATCTGTCTACTCTCAAGGATCTCAAAGATTGTGAGTTTATCTCAGCTATAGGGCTATAGAGTAATAGTGATTGATATGTGTGTGTGTGTGCATGTGCCTCAGGTACAAAGCTTCGAGAGCTGTTCATTCGTCGAAATAAGCTGACGGATTTCAGTGAACTAGCCCACCTTGCACAACTGAAAAACCTCAAGGTAATAGTGAAACCTTTTTGGGGAATAAGGTTTTGGCCCTTATATAATTATTACAGTTGGTCTTTCTTCAATTCTTCAAGGGTCCATGGCCTAAAAATAGTTCCATTATACTTGCATGTACTGCTTAAATCCTACACTACATTACTTCAGGGGAAACCCTTGAGAGGCCTAGTAACCTATTGTGTTGAATAACAATTTTTAAACTCAGGTGGTGTGGCTCAACGGTAACCCTCTCAGTGAAGCCACCTCCTACAGGAGCCAAGTGGCAAAGATGCTGCCGCAGATAACCAAGTTGGATAATATTGGTAAGTACTTCACTGTACTAAACTGTTAGTCTGTATGATGTTGACAGTTAGAGTAGTCCAAGTAAAACAACTTATAGCTGTATGTACAATATCTCAGTGCACATTTCCCATACAATGTACTAAAATATTTTGCTGGTGAAAAACCTTTGTGAATGAGCCATGGTTCATCAGAAAATATTCAATCTTGTGTAATTACTAGGTTTTATTTTGCAGAGTTTGCATAAGTTTGATGCTTGCAAAACAATATCCTTCCTTGTGCAGAGTTGAGTCCTGCCAGTGAGAGTGGAATGGGGAGTGGTGATCGTGTGCTGGAGGCTGTACAGTTGCTGCTACGAGAGCTCAATCAGACGCAACTAGAAACTGTTCGAGACACTGTGACTGGCATGCTTAGATAGAGTTACTTACTTACTCTGATCGATCTGTTCATGTTCTTCTTTTATACTATTTGTGTTGCATACGTCATCTTTAAATAAGTGTGGTATCACTGTAATGGATGCAATCACATGCACTTGGGATCGAGGCTATATAAAAAATTATGTACAATGTATGTAGTCTCTATGATTTTTTCAGGTGCTGTAAATGACATCATTATTAATACAGTATAGGGGAGAGGCACTGGAGTTATATATAGTGCAGTCACTACCAGAGGGCCCATGCACCCTCGGAGGAGCTGCCGAGGATTAAAATGTGTACAGTTCAGTGAATCAAGAGACAGAATGTTTTCCAATTAGAAAAAAGAACCGTTCAGCTACAGCCTAATGAAAGACATAGGAACTACTACCACTGCAGTACGGCTGTTGCCTAGTGAAAAACAGTAGGGCTGCTGACTATTTTAATTTTGCACAAAGGTTATAGTTTCCCAGTGAGGCACTCACTGCATGCAAATAGGTTCCATGCAGTCATGATCACTGCAAATAGATTCTATAGGTTTCCGTAAATAATTATATCGGGTAAAATAATAATGTTTTCATTGTGTGTACGTAAGGGTTGTTCTGCAGAAAGAATTTGAATCAAGTGATATGGTTTGAGTACGTTAAGGTATAAGGTATAGGGTATAAGGTATATAGGGTAGAAAGAATTTGAATCAAGTGATATGGTTTGAGTACGTTAAGGTATAATTCCTCAGTAGCTGGAGCCTCACGCCCACTCAAGGTCGACTAGGCAGACTGTAGTCACCTTTGACGTCTCTGGAGGTCAGAATCTCCTCGTAAGTGATGGTCTCGTTGGTAGCGGCTGCACTTTGACCCTGGTCAGTAAGTCTCAAGGAACAGTCCTGTGTGTGGAGAGAACAGATGATATTATTTAGTATATAGTAATTTGTCATAAAAGTTTCAGTTTGTTTGAAACTTGTTTACACGCAAACAGTCAACTAGCTAACCTAGGCTAACCTGAACACTCCTTTGGCAGTTGATGCATCAGAACAACATGCAGGTACAATCATTGAATCAAATTACAATAGCTACAAAACTGATAAATAGCTAGCTGGTAGCTGTAGTAAAGCCACAATAGCTAGACTGAAAGGGGGGATCCGTGGCACCCTGGGATCTCCCCCTGGATCCGCCACTGAGGATATAGCTAGACATTATAACTACTGTGGAGTACTGTGATCGTTAGGTAGTCTTTTAGCTAGCTAGGAGAGCAAGTTTTGGTGTTGTGCTTCCGTATATTCTCTTTTTTCTCTGTACACTCACATAATTCCTCCGTGGAATTTGATGATAAATATGATGCGAGGCCACACCTTCCTAGGTAATGTGGGCGTTACATCCTGTCATGCTGCAGGAACGCAACACGGGAGTAACTCATTAGCGACCGATTAACAAAAGGTCAAGCTATGTCGTACCTCCACTGTATTGTAACTGAACATAATTATTCAGCAAAAATTGCCAATTACATATTCTGCATGTCGTACCTCCTCTAGCAACCAGAGGAGGTACGACATGCAGGGTCAATGTAACATAATGTTCTAGATGTAAAGGAGGAATTTAAAAGATGTTCAGCAGCAACCCAAAGAAACTGCCAAAGTGGTAATGTGCCCCTATAATTATATACTATTATAATTATACCGTATAGCGAGTAATTTTCGTGGGGTAAATATTTGTTATATTCGTGGGCAAGCTGACCTCCACGAAATTTTAACGTAGGCGTGGCTTACCCGAACATAGGAATGCAGTGCAGCCACGAGACTAAACGAAACTCACAAATACCACCGGTTTTTTAATTTTTACCCCACGAAAATTACCCGCTATACGGTACCATAAAATATGCCAGTACAATTTGCCTAACTAAAACTAATACACTCTACGCAAACCACTTTAAACCAAACTCAAACTCACATTTTCTCTCCTCTTTCCTCCTCTCTTGTACCGGAGCACTAGATAGGCCACCATCACTACACCAGTTACTATAGCCACCACTGCCAGGGCCACCACTCCTCCCACCACTCCTCCCACCACAGCACCAATCTGATAGAGATGACTCTCATCAGTAGAGACTGTATAATGGATTGCATGAGACAACCCACACAAACTGTTAGCACCAACCTGACATATTAATACACGCTGTGTGTATCCCTCCACTGGTAGGCACCACACAGCAGTAGAGGCCACCAGGAGCAGTAGCAGTTCCACTCATCATCAGACTGACACTCATCTGACCTCTGCTAACATACAACGCTCCATCCTCCATAACAACAGAGCCATTAGGATAGTACCAATCTCCAGTGTTCCCCTCACAGCAGCCAGTAAAGTCAGTATGACAAACGAGACCACTCCCCTCTCCCACGAATGACAGGGGGATCTCAGGGACCCCAGGCAAGTAGTTGGTAGAGGAGAGGGACAAGTACGAAGGGGGAGGGCCTATGGGGGTCAAATAATAAAAATTTTAGCTATTGCAGAAACTGTCACTTACTCTGGCAAGACGGTGAGCTGCTCCAGTTACCAGTACTCAAACATGTGATGGTTTCAGAGCCAATCAGAAGGTATCCAGTGTCACAGGTGTAGGTCGCCTCTCCTCCGATCATCGTGCTGGTTGGTTGTCCGGGAGATCCATTGGTAATAGAGGGAGGAGGGCCACAGGAAACTGTCAACAAGGATAAACTAACTGTAACTATAATTTTTTTCTCACCTTGACAAGTTGGAGGTGAGCCATTCCATGTTCCGTCATTCTGACAAAGTCTGACGCTGTCTCCATTGAGAGTGTAGCCAGTGTTGCACCTGTGTGTTACTATGGTGTTGAGAGGTCTGATGTCAGTGGATCCATCATTATAGGAAATGGCTCCATTAGGCAGAGAGGGTACGTCAGAGCACGTGATTTCTGCGTGGGAATAGATACACTACAGTACAAAGTACAAAGTTTATTTACTCACGATGACACACTGGAGTTGACCCACTCCACGCTCCATCACTCCCACAAGTCCTGGTGATGCCTCCATTGAGAGTGTACCCAGTGTCACAGGTGTAGGTGGCCACAGTGTCCACTGTTCTCAGACTAGCAGTCCCCATATTGTAGCTGATCATTTCATTGGTTGGTACAGTGAGGTCAGGACAGGTGGTGGGTGGTTCAGTGGGTCCTGTGTTCGTAGGGTGAGAGATCACTAACATAGATAATAAATTGATACTGTTTTGGAGGTATTGTCAGGATATTACAGCAGTGTTTTGGTCATAGACACCTCAAACAGTGTTTAACTCATTTAGACTAGTACACATGCATAAATTTTGTCCTCAAGGTTTGACGACAAGTTTATTACGGGATACTATGAATGTTGTAGGGACACTAAGTTACTTCAAATACAGGTACTTTTTACACTAGTTGATAAGATCTACATGGGAAGTACATGGGAAAAGTACATGGGAAAAGCGTCGGTGTCCATGTGATTTAGAAGCCCTCAGCCACTTTAGTACCCTCGCTACGCTCGGGATACTAAATCAGTGCCTTTGGGCTTCTAAATCCCATAGACACCTCCAAAACAGTGTCTAACTACCGTATAGCAGGTAATTTTCGTGGGGTAAAAAATTCGTTTAACTCGAGAAACAGTGGTTTTTGTGAGTAAAATTTTGTTTAATCTCGTTGCCTGCCTGCATTTCTACGTTCCGGTAAGCCACGCCTACGTTAAAATTTCGTGGAGGTCAGCTTGCCCACGAAAATAACGAATATTTTACCCCACGAAAATTATACAGAAAGTGGAACTCACCTTGACAAGTTGGAGCTGACCCACTCCAGCTCCCTCCACTCACACAGTGCCTGGTGGTATCTCCAGTGAGAGTGTAGCCAGTGTTGCAGGAGTGCACAGCACTAGAGATAACAGGTCTGTCATTAGTGGATCCCTCACTGTACATAATCACCCCATTGATCAGTGGGGGTAAGTCAGGGCAGTTAGCTGTATAGGAGACGATACACTCAACAAACAAACAGTACAAAGTCCATTCTACTTACGCTGACAAGTTGGAGCTAATCCACACCAACCTCCACTACTCTCACAAGTGCTGGTGGTGCCTCCATTGAGAGTGTAGCCAGTGGCACAGGTGTAGGTGGCCACAGTGTCCACTGGTCTGTTGTTAGTGGATCCACCACCACCATAGTCAACGTTTCCGTTTGTCAATGTGGGTAGGTCAGAGCAGATTATCGCTATGGGAACAAGCACACACTATTACACAGTATTCAGTCAGATAGCTATTGACAGGGGAAAGGGTCACACAGGCAATATTGCATTACAAAGGTGCTCGGGGTCGTAGCCAGGATTTTGAAGAAAGGGGTGCTATCATAGATGAAAGCCGCGCAGCGCCAAACCTCTTATTAATGACGTCATAATTAACTTATCTGCCAAGTTGGGCGTGGCTGAACGTTTATTTGCATACCGTATAAACTCTAATAAAGGCGCCACATAAAAATATTTACGCTGGTATAGGTGGGCCGTATTAGAGGTTGGAAAAGCTGTTTTTTACCTTTAATTAGAAGGCGGCCCTCTAAAGACACACCATGCAGCCTCAAAACTAATTTTCCACCTCTGAATACAGCCACCAATACCAGCATAAATATTTTTATGTGGCGTCTTCTTATACGGTAGAGAGAAGCTGGCCACGATCACAAGAGAGAACTAGTTTACAGATTTAAGCCAGAATAGCTAACAGATTAGAAACTGAATCGTTTTGCCTATACTAGCTAGCTAACAGCCTAACTGCAGCAAGATCTGGAAGAGAAGGGGTGCTCAGCTGGATAATCAGATACATTTCTCTGTGATTTGTATACTTGACTCAGGCATACCTGCCAATTATCCTGGTCGTACCGGGAATATCCCTCAAAATTGTTTCTCTTCCTGCGGCAGGTATCCGACTAAGGAGTAGGCCTTGCCCAATTATGCTCAACATTTTGCCTATTAGTCTAGTCTCCAAGTCTCATGCATTGTACCTATTAGTCTTTAATTCTTACCCATTAGTCTCATAATCATCAACAAGAATTATACTGCAACATCACAGACGCTTCTACATAATCTTCTAAAGAAGTATTATTGGTGAAAGAAATCTTAGAAAAAACTCAACTGATCTAGTAGTACTATACTAGCACCTTCCATACGTATATACTCAGTCTAGCTACGACGTGGACCATGTGCTCAGAAGTAGTGTAAAGGTTAACTATTAGCATTATTCATGCTATTGAGCTTCTATAAATACTTTCTACCAAAATTTGGTAAAAATTGCCTAATAGGCTAATATTTTTTGCCCATTAGGCTGGCATAATGCTCAATGCTCCACTGCACCTATATTAGTCTCAAAATTATGCTAGCATTATTGGGAGGCCTACTAAGGAGTCTAATTTCATAATTATTGTTTGATTTCTAAATATTGCACATGTAAACATTCCAATTATAGGTACAAATGGAAGTAATATTGAAAAATCCCAGGAGGAAATACACAAAACCTACAAAAGCCCATTTTGACCATGACTGTTTTGGCAGTCTACATATATCTCGGATGATGTCAGTATTTAATTTTATATGGAGAGTTTTCAAGCAAATTTCAGCACAATCTTTGATTTTACCAAGTATTAGTAAAATTAGTATTAGTATTAGTATTAGTATTAGTATTAGTATTATTAGTATTAGTATTAGAGGTTGGCAGGTCTGCTCAGGCTGGTTGGGGTGCTAGCACACGCCCCTCCCCAAAAGCTAGCTAGATACAAAATAACGTAGGATTACCTCGTTGTCCCCGGCACTGGCAGCAGGTGAACACAACACACAGTAAAAACAACAGAAGCTGTGCCTTCGAATTCTTCATATCTCGAAAAAAAATTATTGCCCCACCCAAAAAAATTATTGCTCCACCCACCCGTACCCCAGGCCCAAATCACTCTGGACTGGGCATGCTGGGCCCGGGTCTGGCTGTAAATACCAAAATTTAACACTATAATTATGTTCATACTGCTGTATTATTTGCAGTGTATGCTGAAGCTCAATGTTTTCTTTTTCCAAAAATTAATCATAATTAGCCCCAAAAATGGTGATGACGTCATGGCACTTTTAATAAGAAGAACTACAAATGCGGTCACGAAGATGCTAAGATCATAGATATATAGAGTAGAAGATCTATGCTACAAAAACAAGGCTAGATGAACTTATCATTGCTAGGTACTAATATCCAGCGGGGGAAGAGTAGGAGTTACTGTATTCTTGAGATACACAGCATAGCCTACCTCTAGAGTGGCTGTAAGAGCTAAAGAAGCAGTTTTGCACATAATTATTGCATGGGCTTTGAACTTCTCATATGGTCGATATGATATCATCAAGATCTAGAGTTCAATATCATGCATGATTTATAGCTAGATAATTTTAATAGCTAGATATCTAGTACATAGCTTCATGTTATATATAGCTTTGATACATCAGCACCCGCGGTGCTTTTTATAATTATATATAGCAGTAAAAAAAGATGATCACACAAAACAATAAAACAGTCACTCACAACGTACAACTACTGCTAGACTCAATAAAAGGGTCAGTACCGTTCACTAGCACTCTAGATACTAGGGGGCCATAAAACGGGGCATAATAACCAGTTTGGTCAGCAGGTCCCACCACTTGCAGGAGAATGAGGAGGAAATCCAGCAGGTGGCCGATCAGGAAGAACCCCATAGTACAGAGCTTCATCAACCCTGCATGGAGCAGAGAAAAACATTTTAGAGAAAGGATGGGAGAATTACAATGTTAGTGATGTGTCCACACTGGTCGGTGGTGGTGGTTGGTACTAACCATCTCTAGACAAAAACAACCACCTCTTAGGCCTATGTTAGACTATAAAAGAGGCAAATTTGTGTGTTAAATTGAAATTGAAAATAGCCTCCACTACTGACCTTCTAGGCACTTCACTGATTACATAATTATACTGAAAATATGAAATTTACTACATAAAAGAGGCAAATTTGTGTACTGAATTGAGATTGAGGGTTGAAAATAGCTACCACTTTGAAAGTCTGGGCACATCACTGAGCAACTATGCAACAAATCTTACAGCTTCTGTACAAGGAGTACAGTACATGTGGACATTGCGGTCAGGATAAGAGTTTTCACGAACCTATAGCAGGGTAGCCGAGATAGAACCGGTCCACTCCGAGCATCCCTAGGAATAGGGACAGTCCCACGGCCAGGTAGTAGTTGTACCGCTTGCCATTGCTGCATGTAAAACATGTACAATCAAGAATAGGTAATATTGGAGAAATTTCACATAATTAGAGTAGCGCTGTATTAAATTAGGACACTTCAATTCACTCACACAAATGTACACGGCCTTGTCTCGGTAATTTTGGAGAAATTTCGTATAATTAGGATACTTTTAATTCACTCACACGAATGTACACGGCCTTGACTCGGTGAAGATGCACTGGGTGGCATTATAGGGCAAGCCTCCACAGCTGACGTTGGGAGCAGCGTAGCATGGCACTTCTACAGTGCCGGTGTCTCTGTTACAGTTCCGTATGGCTTGGGAATCAGTGTCGACGTCGGGAGAGGCACAGTAGTATCTGGTATATACAGTCAAGGCGTCTTAACACTAGGGTAGATGATTACCATAGGGATCGAATGTTAACCTTTTTTCTGTAATAATACAGACAAGGCTACAACGCTAACAACGTATGTACAAAATGCATCTATTACGAATTTGGGTACTTAAAAAAGTTCAGACGTCTGAATTTTAAATGAAAACATGTATTGCGTCCACCATTGATCTGTTTATATCATGATAATGTTATTATGTGTGATTGCTTCTTATAGGATACTGTCCAGGCCGTAGGGACTTTTTACACTTACAGTCTACTAAACATGTACAGTCATCGAGAACAGCTCGTGTAGACATTGAGAGAGTTAGTAGAACTAGGAACAAGGCTAGCTTCATCTTTCGATCTTTTTTGCTGAATAAAACTTCAATATTATTTTGACTACGGTATGTCTAAATTAACGAAGGTTCTCCAGGCAAAATTTGTTATATCTTTCGAGACAAAGCCGCGAAAATAATACTTTTATCCGCGGCTTAAAAACGAGTGTAATACACAATACAAAATTAATGCACAATTAAAAATAAATTAAATCATTCTATAGTCCTCCTAAATGATAGGCCAACGACTCAGTGACTTCTTTAGAGGCCTCCACACTCCTGCATGCGTGGGGGAAATATTCATTATTACATACGTAACTAGGGGCAAGTAAACAGAAGGGGGGTTTGCAGTAGAACATCTTTCTAGGTATGGTCAAATTGGCATCTCCCAAATATGAACACATTGATGGTACCGCTTGAAAGGTCGTTTTCAGAAAATCAAAAAATCGTTGAAATTGAATACACGGGAATTAAAGTTGGGCAGCTGAAAATTCACCAAACCATTGATTAAACAGAGGGATATAGTTGAACATAATTATTTCAACAGTCATAACTTGTGATTAACCAACAGCTTGCAGCATCATGCACGCACATCAACACAAACGAACCTTGAGAGAGCTTCAAATTCCATACCCATCTTAGAGCACTGAGTGACAATCTCAGAGTAGAGTTTGTGCAGCTGATCTGGATCCACAACTGACGAGGTGCTCAGGAGACGCAGACACTCCACCTCGTCAAATAGCTTCTTATACGTCACTCTGTGTGTGTGGTGTGGTGTGGGTGTACGTATGTGTATGTGTGGTGTGGGTGTGTGGTGTGTGTGTGTGGGTGTGTGTGGGGAGGAGTGTGGGGATGTGGAGTTTGTGTGCGCCACTAGGCCTACGAGGTGGTTTTTTTTTATCATGTTTATCTAGAGGTGGTTAGCTAGTACCAACCACCACTACCGACCAGTGTGGCACATCCCTGCATGTAATAATATTGTAACGTTATACTTACTGGACTGCTTTGAAGTGCTTGGCCGTGTCCTTCTGCCCACCCCTCACACGATTGACATGGCTCACTGCTTCCTGTCGCGAGGTCTGCAAGTTCAGGATGTAGCCATCGGTGGTCTTGCGCAACTGATTCTCTTTAGCCAGCTGTTCCTCGAGATATTCAACTTTCTCAAGAGCCTGTAACGAAAGAAAAGTAGACATATTACTTTGTAGAGGCTATGGCCTCTTCTTGATTATAGCTAGGTCCCCATCAATTCAAAAGTACTAGAATCGGCTCTGTAACTAGAGTTGTGATGGTCCAAATTCAACGATTTTATGATTTTCTAAAAACTTAAAAGGAGACCTTTCAAATGGTGGTATCAAAATTCATATTTGAGAGATAAACGTATTTGCCAATTTCGCAATACCATGGATAATAAATAGCCCATGGTCCAAGGCCGAAAAATGAGAAATTAGGGCCCCGATGAAATGTTGGATTTGCAAATGATGGTCTCTTTCTAAGCTTTCAGAAAATGCTAAAAATGTTGACATTGGATCAACATTACTAAAGTTATGGCTGCTGAAAGATGTTCAACTGGAATACCCCCCCCCCCCCCCCCCCTACCGTTTAATCAATGTTTTGGGACTCTTTCTGCATGCCAATGTAAAGTTTAGTAGGAGCCTGCTCAGATGGTATGCTCAAATCCCAAATTTGGAACGGGACATAATTTCCTATTTATAATTGGAAAAAGATCATGCATGGACTAGCCACACTGTAAGTAGTAAACTAACAGTGCGATAGGCGGCTGTGACGTCAGTGCTTGATTGCTTCACTAGCATTGGACGACCTTTCTTCTTAAACGCTGGTAAGTCAGCTCCGATAGTGTCCCCCTCGTCCTCGCCATGACAACTACGCCCACTCTCCGCCATCTTGTCTGGTGTGTGTGTCTTGAGAGGAGCTGCGTCTTCCTCCTCTGCTTGTCTCTGTCGGTACTCCACCACCGCCACTGAGATCTTCCGACGTGGTCCCATCAATCTGTGTGGTATGTGTGTGTGTGTGTGTGTGGTGTGTGTGAGTGTGTGGGTGTGTATGTGGGGGGGGTATGTGGGGGTGTGAGTTAAGTAATTTGGTCGAGTCTAACCACTGGAAAGGGGAGGGGACTACAGAAAAAGGTTTGACATGCAACATGCAAGTTCAAAACGAAAATCAAAAGCTGATATCTATCTAAATATGTAAACTTAACACTCTTTGCCATTTAAAAAAACTGTCTATATAGTTACACTAGCTCACGTGATTCCGATTCTCTTGAGTTCTTCGTCAGTTAGACTGAGGAAGGACTGGAAATCTATTTCTTGATGTTCAAACACTTCAATGTATTTCTCCAGATTCAACTCTGTCAGAAACTCTGCCAACTGACGATCCACAACTGGCTCTGAGAATGGGAATGGAGTTAAGTACAGAGCCTGCACTGTACATGTAGCTGGTTGACTTATGTTTTCTCTTGCACAATCATATTTTATGATTGCAACCTAAGATGCTCTCCACACACCCACACACCCACACACTCACACCTTCTTCGGACAGATCCTCATCTCTATCTGGCATCGACATCTATACACGAAGTAAATTATACAAATGAATTGATTGTCACACACACACCACCCACACCCACACACACACACACACACACACACACACACACACACACACACACACACACACACACACACACACACACACACGCACACGCACACACACACACACACACACACTGTTACAGTATAACACATAACACGCATGCATTCAGTCAGAGCTACTAATAGTTCGATTGATAAATAACTACATACTAGCGACGAAAAGCTTCGACTATAACATTATTTTGAAATGGACTAGCGCATACTCAAACTCACAGCTGCTCTGAGAAGACGTCTTCTTTGCTGGCTAGTCATTTCCTGAGCAGCCGGGGCACTCGCTCTGCGAGCAGCTGTAAATATGCATGAGTCAGCATTTTTTCGTGTACACAAATTTATACTCTAAACCTGAGCTACCGTATTACTAGAATATTTTGCTGGTGAAAAACCTTTGCGAATGAGCCAAACAGCAGAAAATTTGACCCTTTGCGATCTAGCTATTGCGTTCTGGCAAGGTTCGTGTGTATTTACTAGTAATAGGTTTTGCAGATTTTATTGTTGCAAATTGATCAACCATCACAAAGTTTGCAAATGTTTGATGCTCGCAAAACATTCTAGTAATACGGTACCCTGCAAGCTGCATAGAGTTATGTGTCAATGTAGCATGTACTCAAGGAGGAGCCAAAAAATCATTATTGTATACTAAATACGTGATGGTCATTAAAATTTAACTTAAAACGTATGAAGCAAAAAATACTGCTTAAAAAAACTTTTTTTTTGGCATGTATGCAGCTTCTCTTTACCCACCAATGTAGTCATGAGGCAGACTCCAGCGTGGTCCAGCGCGGCGTCCCAACATCTCCTGGATGCTCTTCTTGACGATGAGGCTTTGCTGGTACGTCTCCGCATCTTTGGCACCCGAGAAGAGATCTCCCTCTCCATCTTTGCCCCCATCATCGTTGTTAGCGTCCGGGATGGAAGGAAGTGTACCAGAGTTGTCTGTATGTGTATGTAACAAGAAAAACATGCATGAATCGTAATCGGGGTTTCGAATGCGAGGTTAATCAATTGCGAATGACACTGTACAAGATTGTGTAACTATTGCAAAATTGGACGCGCATGCTCACTCTTTGCGTGTCTTTAGATTGCGATTTTATGCAAAGAAAACTAGCAATTTACAGTCGAAAGAACGTCGCATTCAAAACCCGATATACAGTATATATGATTCTCAAGTTTCTAGATACTGAAATCTATTTTTATTTTTGTCTTGTAATAATTATGACTATGGTATGATATTTTTTGACCATGAAAAATAGATCCAACATACGCAGCTAGACGATCATTGCCATGGTAACGAGCACCCTCCTTTTGTGTACGTACCTGGGGTTTGCTTGAACATGAAGATGGCATTGTCCAATAGCGTGGCCGTGCGGACGTGGTGATGCTTGTAGGCAAGCGAGCGAGCAGTCTCCCCGTTGTTGTCCACTGCACTCAAGTCTGCGTCCTGTGTGGAGTGTGTGTGGGCGGGGTGTGTGTGTATGCGCTTGTGTGTGTGTGTGTGTGTGTGTGGAGTGTGTGGGTGGAGTGTGTGTGTGTGGTGTGTGTGTGGGGGGGAGTAGGTGTGTGGGGAGGGTGTGTGGTGTGTGTGTGTATGCGCTTGTATGTGTGGAGTGTGTGTGGGTGGGGTGTGTGTGTGTGTGTGTGTGTGTGGGTGTGGAGGTAATGACGGCAGTGGTTAATATTACGTAATACTTCAGTATGCCACCACTATCTGATATTACACATCAGCCACTACATAATAAGTGTACTTTGAACTGTGCAAACGTTATAATTATAATAATACAAACCCACGCAGTTCTCGATCAATATCTGTATACATGTAATCTATACCTGGCAGGCAGGCACCAGAAATTCAATCAAAACAGCAATGAGCATGAATTTCAATCCCAGTAGAAGAGTAATACATAATGCACATCGCCAAAGTTAATGTTCTACAAACCGGTCAATTAGTGTAGTTTTCAGAAATTTGATCAAAATAGGCAATCCCAAGAGAAATTTCCACTCTAGAGACTTAATTTACTCACACGGGCGACAAGGATCTCGTGTTTCAATTCTGATTTTTAATTTTAATCCCATGTGGGTAAGTGCATGAGGGAAGAGCTCCACTAGACACTATAGACGGCAATGTATTTACTATAATATATAACTTACACAGGCGACCAGGACATCGACGATGATCTCATCACCTTCAATGCAGGCTTGCATGAGGGCAGTGTAGCCGTGCTCATAATCCCTGGGGGGGGGGGGAGAGGGGGAGGGGTAACGTCATTACCGTATAGCGGGTAATTTTTTTCGTTTAACTTTATTACGTGCACTGCGTTCCGGTAAACCATGCCTACACATTTTGGCCTACTAAAATAACGAATTTTTTACCCCATCGAAAATTACCCGCTAATTTTTAAAGTAACACACCTTGAAACACATACCACACACTTAAGCTTTTAATTGCTTGTAGCAGTGGGAGAGGGAGTGTTGGAATTCAACATAGCTCCAATAACATAAAGCAATGAGGCGCTCTACATTGTTGTTAAACCTGACCATAGTGGTCACTAGCTTCCTTCACCGGCCTTCGAAGAGAAAAGAAGAGATGAAGTGCGGCCTGGGATCGAGGCTAAGTGGTCACCTCTTGGGAAGTCTAAGAGGTGGCCTGGCCTTCGAAGAGAAAAGAAGTGATGGAGTGCGGCCTGGGATCGAGGCTAAGTGGTCACCTCTTGGGAAGTCTAAGAGGTGGCCTGTTGAAACGAAAACTTTAGGGGGCTCATTAACTATGTTATTATAGACACTGTTAGTACCACTCAATATACATCGGTATTAAGTAACACCTCATTAACTAACGAGTGTATAGCAATATCAATTGCCACTTATTACGATGAGCCAAAACAGCAGAAAATTTAACACTTGTGCAATAAAAATTTTACATTCTGGTACAAGTACTGGTAGAGGGTTGGCGTTTTTATTTTTTAGCTCACAAAATTCGTTTATGTTTGAGGCTCGCAAAACATTTCATATATCCAGTAATTAATAATTATGTGTAGCTTCTCACGTACTTAAGCTCGATATCGGCTCCGGCCTCTAACAGCAGCTGTACGGCAGTCTGGTGACCTTGCCTCACAGCATGCACCACGGCAGAGTAGCCATTAGTGTCCTGGGAGTCGATCTCTGCACCAGCCTATACGAGGAAACAATTACCAAACACATGGGTTAATAACTGACCTACGTACAATAAGTTATGAATTTTGCATAGCGGAGTGCCTCCTCTAAATATTGTCCCAACAAAGACACCTCACACCACACACACACACACACACACACCCTCAAACCACTCATTACCCACACCACCCTCACACACCACACACACACACACACACACACACACACACACACACACACACACACACACACACACACACACACACACACACACACCCTCAAACCACTCATTACCCACACCACCCACACACACTTACCCACAGACATCCACACTAATCACACACACCACCCACTCACCTGTAACAGGAAGTAGCACACAGACTCGTTCCCACATCCTGCGGCCACCATGAGAGGTGTGAGTCCAGAGGGGGTTCCCCTAGATGGTTCCGCCCCCGAATCAAGCAGCAAATTGACGACAGTGTCATGACCAACGTAGCACGCATACATTAGGGGGGTCCATCCAGCTAGGGGGGGGGGTGGGCAATAGAATAGACAGATGCGTACATTAGGGGGGTCTATCCAGTTAGGAGGGAGAGGGACAGTTAATGAATAATTGAATTGAAACAGATGCGTTTGAGATTCCATCTGGAACAGCCCACAGGAATGTTAATTAGAGCTTCAGTGGCTTTTGTTGTGATAAGATAAAGGAACAATGTTACAGGCCGGGAACAAAAGATCCATAGATTAGTTTTACAGCTATATCGCCCCGGGCCGTATACAGTGTACAGTGGGTTATTTTCGTATGGTGGTATTTTTCGTATTGTGCAAAAATCTACTGCAATAGGTTCAACGTCACTATCCTGAGCTGTACGAATATTTACTTGTAATTGTGGGCAGTTCATACGAAAAAAATGTCACCAACGAAAATTATCCACTGTACGGTATAATTATTATACTGAAATTTCGCCGCACACACACGCACACACCTACACACACACACACGCGCACCCACAGACACACACACACACATACACCATTCATTATTTACGTTTGTTTCTTTTGTTGTAGTCGGTTCCACCTTCGATGGCGTCTTTAACGCTCTGGTAGCTACCGATAGCACAGGCCGAGTGCATATCCAGGGGGGTGGGGGGTGTTTTCGGGTCATCGTAGATACGGGATGCTAGATACAGCGTCTGATCAAGGAGATTATAGTAGTCAACCTCGTGTGGCTCACTACTCTTGGACATCTACAAAAAAGTATTAATTAATTAAACAATAGAAATACCTCTCACCTTTGCAATTTGATAGCTAGCTCTAGCTCTAGCTGTAGCAGCTGCTCTTTCTTTATAGCGTGAAGTGCCAGGAGAACTGGTACACACGTACACCTAGTTACCTCTCACCAAATGCAGTGCACATGCAGAACAGTAAAAGGTTACCAATTAAAAGAAGCTCCACATTTCCGGCGTTTATTCTGCTCATCCTTGACAAACCTGCTCTCAACACATTTACCAATGCATTATTCACTAAACAGTTTAACGATCCTTCAGTAGAGGAACTGACAGCTCAAAGACTATTAATCTTTAGGGCAGATGATATGAGTGAGTACTCTGCTGTGCGTGTGGGGAAGTTGAAGCTGAAGGGAGGCAAGGGAACGCTGGGTGGTAAGAAGAGGAAGAGAAAGAGACACCACTCCAAATCAGAGGAGACTGGGGAAGGACCACTGAGACATGGTATAAAAAGAAGAGAGAATAATAAATTAACCATGCACATCTGTTTGTAATAGTACAAGCTCCAGTGGGAAATCCATATACGTACGCATACAGGATCACCTTAATTATTTTGTACACAGTCTCACAAATTTTTCTGGCGCTGTAATTACGACAACTTTATAAGTACGGCATTAAAGGAGTCCATGTTTAAGTTACTAGTGTGTTCTCTCTCTGTGCATGTACAGGCAGCTGGCGACAGGTGTCAGAGCTGATGGAGGCCAAAGACAAGGCAGTGTTTGAGGTACACACAGGTGGTTATATCATCGCCCTGGACACGGGATACTTCACTGTGGGCGGTACCAAGGAAGAGGGTAGGTGTAATTTGGTGAAGAGAATTGAATTGCAAATTTTTTTCTAAGATTATTTGTTCGCTCTCTTTGGCTGTCAATAACTTTTTTTGAAGAAAATAATAATAATAATTTTGATCCAATCAATAATTATTTATTTGCACCATAATTATTATTTTAGATCGTAAGTATTCCAGGCATACATTACCCCACCCCCTTACACAGGCGACCAACCAGATCCTGCCGAAGTATTCACTGTGGTACGTGTGTCCGACAACAAGATAGCGCTGAAGACAGCTTTTGGTCGCTATGTAAGTGTCAACTCAGCGGGCGAGCTGATTGGGCGCTCAGAAGCTGTGGGACCTAGGGAGACGTGGGATCCTGTGTTTGAGGAGGTGGGTGTGGCCTAGTATTGTACTAATTCGCTAAATAATAATTATTAAAATTTTAACGAAACTGAAGTTATGGCCGTTCAAAAATGCTCTATTTAACGTTACTTCATTTTGAGATTTAGGCATATAGCCCACCACTTCGCGAATTCTGTCCACTTCACTTACAAGCCTATATCGTAGATGAAGTACCTTTAATATATGTATATGTATGCCCACCCCCTGACAGAGTAAGCTGGCATTGTGTGCGTGCACTCATCGCTTTGTGACCGTGACTAGCGACCATAAACTAATGGCAAGTAGCGAGCAAGCCAAAGAGAAGGAGATACTTGTGGTATGTGTGTGTGTGTGTGTGTGTGTGTGAAGTATTACACGCCCAATGTGATAATTAATATCAGGAAACAATCCAAATCAACGCAATATAGGGCCCTTGAGATTTGATCCAGTAACCTACATGATGTACTACGGTACATAGAATCACTGTTGCCCCCATAATATTATTAAAGTCTTAAGAATAAAAATTATGCTAAATATCATTTAGAGTGTGTGTGTGTGTGTGTTATACTTCTACAGATGTATACGGACATGTCCGGGATCAAAAAGGTCAAAACGGACACGGAAACGGAAGCGGAAGAAGCCACTAAAGACATGAAAGGCTTTGAAGTGGGATACGTGTAAGTAATCGTTAACCTGCAAGTAAATTGGTATTAATTTTTATTGCCTTTTTTAGTCGCAATACTTCATCACACATCTACCGTACCAATTGATCAGACTAGGCGTCCAATAGTGATTTGTGGTGATGGAAATCCTTACCAGGCTAGTATTGCAACAGCTAGAGAGTAAACTACAATTAGGTTGCCAGATGCACTTTAATATGCCAAACTGAAAGGGGAAATGATGTTTAGGAAATTATATTTTGGCCATTTCTGATTCTACAAAATTTAGTGCAGATCTGAGAAAATAAAGAAAGACAGAACCTAATCTACCTAAAAAGGGAAAGTTGGGTCGTCGCCCGGTTTCCGTGAAACTTCGTTTCAGATGCACTTTAAACTTCATTTCACAGAAACCGGGCGACGCCCCAACTTGATTATGTACTTGTGGTATTCAAAATTTAGGGAAATTACTAACTGATTTGTAAAGAAATGAAGAAAAGTCCCCCAAGAGGGAATCAAACCCACGCCTAATCTATCATCTAATCTACTAAGCCACCACCTTAACCACTAAGCCACACCTATTCTGTCCCTAGTTATTACACCTCTTACAGTCAGGAGTCAGGAGTTCATGTACTCCTGATACAGTGGACTACAACTTGACCCCTCCCCCCACACATACACCCACACAGGAAGAAGTTCCAGAGCTTCCAAGACCGCAAACTGAGAATCAACGATGGAGGCACTACTGATTTGAGTAAAGCACAGGCCAAGGGCAAACTGCACGAGGCTCTACTGGACAGGAGGGAGAAGATGAAGGCAGACAGATACTGCAAATAGCTCCAGAAATACTTACTAGTCACTATCACCTTTTCCTATAATTATAATCCTCTGTATGCACATAATTATAATAAGTATTATTTAAAGAAAAAATAATCGGCTATAGAAATAAAATTAGCTAAATAGAACGATGCTATTAATTACAAGCACTTGTCTTTATCGATCATGCTTCAGTTCAACTGTTCAATTAAATTTTAATAAAGATTATTATATAATTTTATATGTGCGTACATGTATGTTGTAAGATTAATGATCAGAGATTATGATTTGGAAGTAGATAATGTTTTGTGGATCTTTCTCTTTCGAGTGTAAGGTTTGACCACTTGTCCACTGGTGTCGTCTAACTGAAGTGTGTGGGCGGGCTGTGATGGTGTGACGGTGTGAGGGGTAATCAACACAGAATAAGGCACGCTGCTACTAGACAAAGAGTCATTGACAGTTCCACTTGTACGAGTTGGTGGTTGGAGTTTTGGTCTCTTGTTGTCTTTGGTCATTTCTTCACGAAACTCTGACTGTGTGTGTGACCGTGGTCCTGCGTTCCACACGCTACCAAACGAGGGTAACCTACAGAGGGGGTGTGGCCAGTAATCACATGATATGCCAACGCTAACGGTACATATACAATAAGTAGATCATAATTATCAATGGGCAGTTAGGATATACATAGAGTACATGTAGTCTTGGTAAACACACGCAGTGAGCCACCCACACCCACACCCCCACACACACACACAGAGGGCGTGTGGCCAGTGATCACATGACATACCAACGCTAACGATATATATATATATACAAAAAGTAGTTACAATGACAGCTCAATAAGCAGTTATTATATAAGAGTAGCCCTGGTGAAAACACACATACACGCACACACACACACACACACACACACACACACACACACACACACACACACACACACACACACACACACACACACACACACACACACACACACACACACACACACACACACACACACACACACACACACACACACACACACACACACACACACACACACACACACACACACACACACACACACACACACACACACACACACACACACACACACACATCCATATACCCACACCCCCACACACACACACCAGTTCTCGTCCTCCTTGATTCCTCTGTGTCTCTGCAATGCCAGCTGGAGGTGGAAATCGGCACCCACCCTTCGTGGGTTCTTACCAACATGTCTTAGTCGCTCTCCTAAAGGGAAGGAGTAGATTACAATTTGCAGTGGTCATCCTTGGGCGTACCAACAGTGGCTGTATACATGTATGTAATATAGAGGGTGGCCTGTTAATTACCACAAGTCCAAACATAATAATAGAGACTTTGGAGAATATTAACCTGGCTGTATTATTATAGAAGAGAGCCTGCATAATTATAGCCTTATGGTGACTAAAACAGACTGACTTCACTGTACCAAACACATGCTATGGAGACTCAGGGGCAGGCTGTTAATAAAAATGTTATACCCAACAAATATCACTCACTGTGTTTGATGAACTCCTCCTCTGAGGGTCCAAAAGTCAGTCCTCCATCTTCATCCTCGTCGTCTTCTCTCAACCAGGGAGGCGTGGCACCAGTGTGCACATTGCCACGCCCACTTTTACGGCTATCAGTAGCAACAACTGGTGGTTGGTACTTTGAGCAGTGTGCAACTGGACGAGTGCTGTAGGGGAGGAGAGATAGTGTGGAAGTCAGGGAGGAGGGTTAAGGATTATTATATCACCTGGTAGTCTGGTTCCTGGTTTTGGAATGGGACTTTTGGAAGCTGATTGGAGGCTGGGATGATTCAGGAAATGCAGAACAAGCAAGAACGTGCTACTCACAAAATATAATAATTTAGAGTATCATAATTATAATTATAATGTATCAAGTACTCATTGTACAGTCTATATACGCAACAATTATATTAGTGGTCGATGCTAGCATATGTTGGATACAGTGCTCATGTTGACTGATCACATGACACACACCTCCATGGCAGTGACGGCTTGCTGCTCCTCGGCTGTCCTCACTTCATCTGCAAGCTGAATGAATTCATAAAAGTAACCACACTCAAAATCAATCAGGTACTACATTCAACCTGTGCACGCACTAATTAAGATAATCACCTCATTATACTTATTATACAGCCACTTTGCATCCACACTGAACGTAAAAGCAACTACATAAACACCTCTGTAACGGACACTTTGGGGAACAAGGTTTTCACCATTATACAGAGATGGCCTTTGTTGAGGGGTTGTGTTTTATCAGGAGCTCCTGGTTTTATACACAAACTGTTCGTTTGGGATCTTGTTGCCTGGCTTTTATAAATAAATAACATACAACGAACCATTTTCACTCTCTCTTCGTCCTTCCGCTCCAGCTCCTCCAGTGCTGAGGCCACGCCCACTTTATAGCGGTCGTACTCGGCAGGGAACAAGAGTAGGGTTGCTAGGTGACGTGTCTCCGCTCCCACCTCCCACCAGTACCGACGAGTGTTCTTGTGATGGTCAGGTCTATCAGTGTGTGTGTGTGTGGGCGTGTGTGTGTGTGAGGTGTGGAGTGTGTGTGCTTTAATCTCTTCAAAAATAATACTGACATATCTAATATTTCATGTGCTCTAGATTCGAAGTGATGGCCTTTTTCAATTCTCTATCTCAATTCAACAGGCAAATATTTTTCCTCTTTTGTGTCCTTATTGTCTAGAAGTAACGTACTTGTTCATATGCTCAATTAGACCACCCCACTGGACGGAGGTGTTGCCGTCGGTGATGTGTTTGGGTACCTCTAGTCCACAGCAATGACACCACACCTTGGCCCCAGGCTCCAGCTCTCCAGCCAGCACCACTGGGCAAGACACACACTGACGAGCAGCCTGGGCCTGTGGGGAGGGGCAATACAACCTTACTATATCAGGGATAATAGGGAAGAGTTAGTGTCCTCCATCTATTAATACGCATGTTGCCCACACTGTACTAACCACCTACCTCTAGACAAAAATAATTACATCGTATGCTTATAAAGTGGCAAAGTTGCGTGTGAATGAATTGAAAATAGCCACCACTTGGACTACAATAATGTAAATAAGTCGCTGCTTTTCATACGAGACTAGTCACTAGTGTATGCAAAACAAGTGTATGGTACTCTAATTATGGGAGAAATATCCAAGGGGCACATCAAGTACGGTAGATTTGATTAATAGATAGTACACCTTCTTGAGAAATTTTCCCATCAGTATTTTCAGTTTGCTGATATGCTTTTTGGTGAATATGTGTTTCCTTCCCTCTTCGTGGTTCCTCTTGCACACAGAGCAGTACCTCCAGCCATCATCCACACTTGTAGTAGCCTCAGATGCAGCCATACTATATCTAGCAGCTATAAATATATACAGTAGCTGAATTCTCATCAGTTGTTTTACCAACTAATGATGATCTTTCCCCCTATTTCCGGACACAGTTTTTTCAACGACGACCTTTCCCCTAATTTCTTCTATTGAAACAAATCCGCTCCTGGCCTCTGATTATGATGCCATCCATGCACTGAGTGGGTGGGTAGAAGGGATGCACTTTGCATATAAATTTATACACACTTGATAAAATAAAATAAAAAGTAGTTCAATTCAGTTCTGTAAATTAACACTTCCCAATATCTGGCTCCAATTCTGTAAACATAACATAACATTATCAAAAGATACACAACATGTATGAACCACACAACCTTTTTTAGCAATTCTGCAAACACGCTCCGCCAGATCTGCATCACCTTGACTTATAAAAGCTTCTATTAACATTTTGTGCGATGCCATAAACCCGTTGGAGCGATGCCATTGGTCCAAAACACTCTGTGCTTTCATTACAGGACCAGTGAGCTGTCGATCGCTGTTAATGTCTATAATGTAGCCTTTTTGAACTCCCAAACTCATCGCCAACTCTTTCCAATTTGGAACAAAATCAGCAATTTTTTTGAGGTGTTCAGATGAGCATTTTCTACTCAGCAGTGACTCAGAAACACCAACATGGTCAACGATAGACACATACGTAGGACCTACATACAACAGTAAATACATGCAATTAATGAATGCCTTCACTTACAATCACTAGCTTCACTCCGGGATGAGTGTGTGGACAAAGAGGGGGGTCTGGAGGGGGGAACTTCAACATTGAACTCGATTTCTTCTTCTGTTCCCTTCACTCCAAATGTGCACACCTGATGCTGTTCTGAGGTCCCGTGGATGGACATAGAGAACCATGGAGGATACAGTGATGAGGTACCACGTTTCTTCCTCTTTGGCAGGTCTAAAAACTCTTTCTTGATCTGCAGAATAATATAACTATAAACAACCACAAGTTATAGAGAGTAGCAGCTTATTACAATGCAAGGAGAAGAATCGAGTATGATCTGTACTTCAGTGCTTTTGGGTAACACAAGCTCAATTTTGTCCGCAGACAGACGAGTATGACGTGGCGTGCCATAACGTTGATTATCTTTGTAATCTCTTTTCAGATATTCTTCAAACTCCTAAAAAGTAATGATAATGAGTACAAGGAATTTAGACAAACACATAATATGAAGGTTTCTTACATTTATGTACACATCACTGTCCAACGAAGCTGTAAAGATGGCACGGCAAGAAGGCACCAGAAAATAGTACAGGCAGACAACATACAAACTCTTTTGCCCTATAAAAGGAAAAAGTACTGATTGGCACAATTAACAGTTTTAATCCACTCACTCTTCTTTCTGCGTCTTGCAAGCAGTCCGAAGCAAAAGTGCCGCACTGATACCGAGACCTCCCGACTTCCAGCAGAAAATGGTTGAACTTTAGCAGACACATCCTTAGCTTCTTCCATGAAAATCCATATGTTTTGCTTTTTCCGAACAGTAGGCTTATCTTGGCTTGTGAGAAATATGATGTCATCGTTCTCCTCGATATCAGCAAAGACCTTAATCTTAAGTTCAACCTCGGTTTGAAATACATACGGTGGGTGGAGCAGGTAGACAGGGCTGATGGGCTCATAATCAGAGGGAATTTCGAACGGACCCCCTAGACATGCTTGAACAGTCACAGAAATATTACCATGACGGATTGCGTTAGGAGGAATGATGACATGAATTCCTTCACCGATGATATCAGCTCCATGATGGTCGACATTTTCTCGAAATTCCCTCCGTGAGAACTTAACTGGAAGGTAATCAGGCTTAATCGTTGAGGAACGCTTCCAACCTGGAATGATAAACGATTATGATAAATACACATAATTAATTTTAATTACACATCAATTGTAAAAATTACGCATCAATTGTAAAAATACCATGAGAAGTTGTGTGAACAGTAGCAGCAGTAGTATTTGCACTGTCAGCAGTATTGTTTGCACTGTCAGCAGTGCTAACTGTGTCAATGTTACTAGCAGTACCGATACCAGAGTCCTTGATGGTAGATGCTAGAGAAGAAAACTTCCCAGAATCGGCTGACTCAGTTTCAGAGGGCGTTTTGTCATCATTGTCATCATTCTCAGAGGAATCATCAGAGGAATATGTTCCCAATTCACGTTTTTGATTTGGATGACTGGAGCTCATATCACATTCACTATCGTTGTCTGAATCTGAAGGTGGTATTGTTGATACTGAACTTTCTATTTGAGAGTCATCATCAGATTGATTAGGTGTGGAGTCAGAGTCGCTTCCATTGTCACTGCTTGAGAATGAATCAGTACTGCTGGCAATTGATATAATTTCTGAGTTGTTGTCATCACCTATATCCGAACGAATTGCTTGCGTTAGGAATGTCATTTCAGTCGATCCTGTTGACTGATGTCGAGTACTTGGGTTAAAAATATACTTCCTCTTTTTTTTACGTTCATACGGCTCAAAACCTTCTCCACCTGATTTTTTCTGAACAGCTTCTCCTTCATATGGGTCATACAGTGTAGTATCAGGATCTAAGGGTTTGCGTATCTTAAGCAAAGTACGAAACCTGGGATGAACATGTGGATGATGAACCATCTCATAGCATTCCTTACATTTACAGGCCAAGGTAGCATGACAGAATCGATAAAATGTGCGATTACAATTTTTATTCTGACACATATAGCGACCGATACCAAACTCTTTGTCTCGACGGAGGGCATCGTATTTTACACCACACCCTTTGCACATAGATACACGCTTTGTGGTGAGGACTTTTCTCCACCAATACTGCCTACAACGGAGACAAGCAAACTCTCGAAGTTCATATACCTCATGAAGCAAGTTGTGCTGTCTGAGAACAGCCTCTGTTAAGAGAGGTTGTCCAGGGTCAACACCACCTTCAAGGATTTTGTTCTGGTCTTCCTTTTTCATAGATCGCAATACTTTTCTTGAGCTGTGAGCTTTGGCATCTTTGTCTCCAGTAATTGTTGCCTGCATGTACGTATAATTATACAATAATAGCTAGCTATACTCCTTACTCGGCAGAAATTTTGCTGTATGTTTTCCAGTGCTTTCTTGACGCCACTCCAGGAACCGATTACTTCGAAACGAACACCAGTACGCATAATTTGAATATCGATTCTACATCGTGTATACCCTCCTATCGCTCTGCACATTGTAAAGGATCCGATTACTTTCAAATTGGTATTTTTCACTCAACTCCAGACGTTTGATGAAAAATCCCTGTATCAACAGCAAGATTAAGACAAGACATTCATTGTGTCATAATTATATTAATTTTATTATTTACCTCTTGATGTGTTGCCATAGCTAGCTTTGCTGGTATACTGCTGGTATCTATCTATGCCTCCTGCTTTTATATCAGTGTTTATTTCAGGGGTTTGGCACAACCCCTAATTACATCATTAGAAACACTGTACTATGTCTATCATGCATTATGACTATAAATAATTATCATAGAGCTGCCATTTATGCACACATGCACAATATCTAAGTGTTCTCATCATTAACTGCATGGTTTTGCTGGATTGTATCATGATCTAACTCTTCAATCTATGATTGTATACAGCTGAGCAGTACAGTAAGTAAAGCACTGACAGTTTGTGTAAGTTAAAAAAAGGAAGGGAAAACTACTGTCAATAAAAAATGTCTATTTATTGGAACTAACTAGCTAAAGTGTTGGAGCGATATGCAAGAGTAGATATTATAACACAGGTACTACTCTAGTTGGGCGTGGCTCGACCGTCCTCCCGTCAAGGAGACGGTCGGGCCACGCCCAACTAGTACTACTCTTGGCTATGTTTTGCTAGTTCTACTGACGATCTTTAGGCTAATGAAAAAGCTTAGGCCACGCCCCATTATCAAATGACAAATAGATAACGGACCAATCAGATTTCTATTCCGCAAGCAAATTCCTCCTCCATTTTGTCATTGTATTTTGTAAAGCTTGTGACAAGTCAGCTTCTTGGTCAGTTTTATGTGACATTCCCTCGTGACAGTTGAAAGCCAAGGCAATGAGTAGTAAGTTTCGAAGCGGTTCTTTTGAACTAGAAGTGGGTACAAGCGCCTCCAAGCGACCTCGCTACGAGCACACAGAAACGGAGATACTACACGTAGGAACAGAGCCGACAGACGTAGAGACGGTTACTATCGCTACTGAAGAGGTGGTACCCAGTTCACAGTTTGAGATAGAGATAAGTCAGAGTGATGATGGGGAGAGTGTGGAGCAGCTACAGGCCAGTGACTTGGGCCCTAACTTTGGCCTTGTGCATGATACCCAGGTAACACACACACACACAGTTCACACCAAGTAACATATAAAAACTTAGCACTTAAAAACTAGCACTTAAAACGCCTTTTAAAAGTATCTGGCTTCTAAGACGTTTCGTTTTGTACTATTTTCGCTTTCGTATTACATGGTTAGAATTTGCATGATGGTAACTACCTCCCAAATAACGAACACACACACACACACACACACACATACACACACACACACACTTGTTGTTCCTGCCCACTCACACAGGAGGTCCACACGCTCACTAGCGATGATGGTTTGCCCTCTGACATGACCTCTGAGGATGGCTCCACCCTCAACGCTATAGGCCACGCCCTCATCCAGATGCAGCAAGGTGGACAGACCACCCCCTCATCTCAGTTCCTCATCACTAGGAGCACCTCTTCTGGTTCAGAGTCTGGCCAAAATGGTGAGTAATGGAGGCCAAATTTATCAGTGTGACGATACATTTTTTGGGGCAAATCCAAAAGTTATATATAGGCTTCGATAAGTTATCCAAGTGCTTGTACATACTAATTACATGTAGAACCATGAGTATTATTGCTAATGTTTGAGGTTTCTTGGAAGTGGTGTTGAAAAATGTTAATAGTCAGTTTTTATTATGTTGTTGTGTGTGTTCAGGTCCTCTGTATGTGATGATCCCACCATCCAGTAGTGCTGAGATACTGCATGCAATGGGTCGACCTATAGCACCCAAGATGAGTGGGATATCAACTATGGATTATCACACGGCCGACCCTATCGTTCAAATGCAGTTGTGAGTACACAGTTCATGTGATTGCCTACCTCTGCATAACATGTATGACAGTATGTGTTAGGGAAAGCATCATTCTTGCTACATACAGTATTACTAGAATATTTTGCTGTTGGTGAAAACCTTTGCGAATCAGCCAAATCGGCAACCCTTTGCGATCTAACTATTTCGTTCTGGCAAAAATTCGCATATGCTCGCTGTAATACGGTAACTGTGAGGAGTGTTGTTATTATGGTGGTTGGTTTGCAGGTCTGGGGATATGGCCGCCAACAGGGAAGCTCAGAGGAAGGCTACACACAATGAAGGTGCTGCAAATTCAATACTGAAAGTTAGAGTGTACAACAGATGTACATGTACTTACGTGGTCATAATCAAATAGAAGCATTTCCCACAAAATACAAATTTGCCACTTCTAAAACTAATAACTTATTTGCTGTGTGGGGGCTATCCATCCATGCTGTAAACGTCTAAGTATGCCTTGATTTTAATTTTATACTGTACAGTAGGTGTACGCGCGCGTGTGTGTGTGTGTGTGTGTGTGTGTGTGTGTGTGTGTGTGTGTGAGGTCAAGATTCATTCATTTTGCCAATTGGCTCAGCTTCATTGTACATGCCCTAAACACGTTAATTACCGGTTGTTGTTGTTCTTCCCACGCCCAGTTGAGCGTCGGCGTCGAGACAGGATCAACGAGCTCATCAAGGTACTGGCTCAGATAGTGCCTGCTTGTCAGAAGAAAGACGCAACTACTGGTTCCATTGTCGGGGTGAGTGTGTGTGTCTGTGAGTGTGTGTACTAAAGTACTATTGGAAAAGCCATCGAAATATCTACTAACTTGGTTTTCGCAGTCCTTCATTTTTCAGTTATAATTTTGTTTCTATTAGAAAAGTACTAGCCCTCGAAATGTCTGGTTTTTTTAAGCCTAAATTGCTAAGCATGCATTAGTGTAGAGCCCAGTGTTATGTTAGTTACTAGTAGCATAGAATCCAGCAGAGGCCATCGTATATAACACATGATTGTAGTTGCACATAATATTAATATGCTAATAGTTAAGCATGTTTTTTTTGTATCTCCACGTACATGTCTCACCCTCACGTCATGTTTCCCTGACTGCAGTATGTGTACAGCAAGGGAACGGTACTGGACAAGACAGTCGACTACTTGAAAGAGCTCGTGTTTCAAAACGAACAACTCACAGCCAGTGCCAAAATCGCAGAGAAATCAACCAACGCTTTAGCAATGCTTCAAAACCAGATCCAAGTCCTAGAGAAAGAGAACGCATTTCTTCGAGCACAGATTATCCAGTTTGGAATCGATGCAGCTGCTTCCTCTGGTCAAAAGCAACCTAACCAGCAACTTCTAAACTCTCCTCTGGCCCAGAGTCTCCTCAACACAGTAGTGACCCACTCACCACCGACCACTTCTGTCTCCCCTCCACAACAATCCACACAACAAACTAACAATGTAGCAGCACAGCAACTACTACTATCCCTGGCGCAGAACCTCACCAACAGCCCTCTGTTGACCTCACTGGCACACAACCAAACACCAAGTTCTATCTCATCCCTACAACAACTAGGTGGCATTGTCTCCAGCCTGACACCTTCGCAAGCACAACCTATGCACTTGTCAGCTTCGTCACAATTCTCTCCTCTCTTACAATCATCGCTGCCGACTGGAGCCTCTAATCCAAACACACCACTCTTAAGCTCACTCGTACAAACTCTATCCTCTATTGCGAGCACGACCACTTCTCCGTCCACTCCTGTACCGAAATCCTCCATGCTGTCACAAGCCAACAACAATGGCGGTGGTGGTGGTGGTGGTGGTCTCTCTGCCGCGGCTGCTGCTAGTCTGCTCAACACTCTGATTCTGGCTCAGAATGTGCTCACAAGCAACTCAAGTGCTGGTAGCCCCGGGCAAGATTCAATGTCTATGGAAACGGTGGACCAATCCTCTCAACAGTAGTGTACAGTATATTATAATTGTGGACTGTTTATACTGTTCTAGTTTTAACGTGTGTTTTTTAGTAATCTCTCCTTCACTTACTATAGCTACATTGTCAGTATTATTATGTATACATAGTTTTTATACATGATATTTGTGTGGAGCTCTTTGAGAAAAATATTGTAGCAAAGCCCATTTATATGTAACCACGCCCATTATAATTATGTGCAGCCTAGCCTCCATCTCAAGCCGCACTTCCTAGAAAGTTGGCCTGGTAAATTTTATCGACTGCTTTCGCATTAGCTATTACTGGCATTGAGAAGAACCTTCATCAAGAACAAGCTAGGTACGTGTGTATAATGTGTAGTTATGCAGTGCAATGAGTCCACTGTGTACTATTGAATGTACAGTACACAGAATGGGAACCTAGCATGCTTACTAGTCTGTATGTACATGCACGTACTTGTGTACAAGGTATGCTTCAATGTATGCAGTTTAGGTGTGTACAGGGAAACGTGTGTCAATTGAGAACACTAGCTCACAATATTTGTACATGACATTGTACAGTACGTGTACCAGACCCTTCATCACACTACCAGTTTGAATGTGTCCATGTGTTGTTTATCCTGGCTACAGAACACTGACTCAGGACGAGGAGGACTTTGACAAGTTTCTGGAGAGTGCCAAAGCTCAGCAGCTCTCACTCTCCACAAAAGGTATCACTTTAACTGACTCTTACGATTATTCTAGTATTCATAATGTAAGTACGTACATATTGTATACCAGTACATGTGTTGTGTGTGGTGTCCCTTTATCATAGTTGAGCCATTTTGCATTTAGCCAGTATAAATTATAGCTACTATTATCATGTTATTTCCACACCCCTTACTTCCTAAGCCCTCAAACTTCCACTCGGTGTGACTATGACCATGTGACTCTTTAAACCCTCAGTTCCCGAGCCCCACCCCTCACTGGTCTGTCTCGGAAGAGGAGATAGACTTTGTATTCTGGGAGAAGGCGTCCACCCTACCCTCGGACAAGACCCCAACCAAGGACCTGAACTTGTTATGAGACTGTTAAATATTATTTTGTCTGTTTTTGTACTATTTTCTGGCAATGTAATTATGTATGTACCACTTCATGTCATCATAATAACTTTATATGCGATAAAATTCTGTTGCAACTTAATTTTCTCTTACCTGCTTATAACGTGCAAATATTTAAGGCGTGGCTTCCGGTAAGCAGTCATTCCGCGAACATTGTGCAACGAAAAGAGGCCTATCCACAAAATATAAATGCCTCAAAAATTTCGCTCTATACGGTATTTAGCACTTATAGATCAACAGTTCGAATAAAAATAAATGAAATATGCGAACTTAATTATAAAACTTTTTTCAAAAAGATTGTTAACAATGCACAACATATTACAATAACTAATTAATCGCTTATACAAAAGAAATCAACTGTTTGAACAAAATTACGAAATGGTTTTGTCTGTCCTCCGGCTACAATAACCTCTCCACTAGGAAGTACTGAGCATGTGCAGCGGTATCGTGCAGTAGGCAGGTCTCCCACTTTCACCCACCTCCTGGTGTCAGGCTGGTAGAGGTGGATCGATGAACTTGAGTTGTCTCTGTCGTCCTGTCCACCAACGGCTAATAGTGACCTCCCAATACTGAGAGGAGCTGACCACACGAGTGGTACTTCCTGTAAGGTCTGCCAGAGAGTGGGTGTGTCCAGGTTGGAAAGGGCCTTTGCGATGAGTTCATTGAGGTCGACGTGATGCACTGTCTTGGTTATCCCAGTGTGATCCCACCCTCCCATTAGGTAGAGGGTGTTTCCTATGAGAGTCGATTTCAGTTCTGATAGTGGGTTAGGTAGTGACTGAGCAATGTACCATCTTCTTGATGCCACGTCCAACACCTCCACAGTGGAGGTACGTCCTTTATCATCATCCCCACCAGCTACAATGATGTGGTTGTTGAAGGAGACAGCTGTTGAGCAATCACGAGCAATGTTCATTGGTGGGTACGGGTGAGTCCATTCCCCTGATTCAAACGCTGCAAGCTGATTGGTGCGTTTTTTGTTTCTTGGATCATATCCTCCCACCAGCACTAGTCGATTAGCGAGTGATGTCATAGCAAAGAACCTGGCAGTGTACTCTGGTAGTTTGGTCCATTGATCTTGCTCGAGCTTCATCACTGTACACCTGTCACCACCAAAATACACCGTGTCACCGATAACAACACTCTGTACCAAGATGCCCATCTTGATTGGCATGTCTTTTCCTCTTCTCCATTTCAGAGTGAGTGGAGGTCTCAACTCTCTGGGAGGGGGGCCCTGAATAATGAATGAGTGTAATTAGGATAGTGTCTACTAACAAGCGAGTGTTACTTGTAGCAATAATTGCATGCACACTAAATCACTTTCTCTAATGTACTAATCTCACCTGTCTCTGCTGTTGAATTATGGCGTCTCTCCTGACCAGCTCAGCATCTTTGTGCCCAATTTGTTCCCTGTGTGCCTGTACAGGGGAACGTTGGTGGAAATCAAACACAGACATGAATAACATTAGAGAAAATTCTACAACAGAACGAGAACAAACAACAATCTTCACTAAAGGAAGTACATAATTATAGGCACACTCAAACGGAGGTGTATTTAGCAGCTTAGCATGATTTATACAATAGCATCAATTGTTGAGGTATAATACTATTGTTGGAATCTCATCGACACACTTAGCTACATGTACGCAAACAAATATCATTATTGTAGTATAATACTAGCGTATAAGAGTGTGTGCATTTGGTGACTACTATAATACCTGTAAGAGAGCGGCCCTCTCAACTAGAGCAGCCTCTCTCTGGGAAATGAGATCAGCGATCGTTGACTCTTGTTCACTGAGTCGTCTGTCCTTGTCAGCAATCACACCATCTTTGGTGGCAGCATTAGCACGGACACTATTCAATATCTGTATAAAAAAAGGTTATCAACATGCTAGCTTGTTGAACAAAATAGCTTATAATAAACAAAATAAACTGGTTCTGCTGACCTGTTGCTGTCTAGCCAGCTGAATATCTTTGTCCGCTACTTCCTCATCTTTTTGAACAAGTTGATCGTCTTTTTGTGCCAGTAGTGCAACGCTCTGTTCGAGTTGGTTGTCTTTTTGCACTAGAAGTGCATCTTTCTCAGTAAGTTGCTCATCTTTCTGTACTATTTGCTCATCTTTCCTCTCCAGTATCCTGTCCTTCTGGACCACCTCTCTCTGAAAACAGAGTACAGCATGCAGTGTCAGACCCTTGCACCTACTAGCTCACTGGACTGGACTCACCTGTAGAGCCTCTATCCTCTTCTCCTTTGCCCTGAGGGTCCTGGCAGTCTTCACTCGTCCAATGTCCAGCTGGAGCAGTCCTCCGTCCATCTCCCTCTCCACCTCCTCCAGAGACGAGAGGAGCTCAGCGGTGGTCGGTCTTCTCTCTGGGGTGTTGGCCAGACACTCCCTCACCAGACCAAACAGAGGGTGCTCACGTCCACCCGCCAGACTCCTCTCAAGAAGAGCCGTGTAGGGACCTCGACGCTCAAACTCTGAGCGAGCCAGGAGGTGGTCTGGGTTGTTGGGGTCGCTGTACGTGGGGGCAAGGAGATCTCCTGGAAACACCTAGTCCAATGACACGAGTGAAAGAACATGTGAATACTGACTGTCGTGATTGTTTTTATGTATGTCTGTATGTCTGGAGAAAATGAGTGCACGTATATTCACAATCATACATACAAAATGCATTTGCTGAAGGTCAACAATATTAAAGGGGGATCTCCCCAACACATACAACCACAATACTTATAAGGTAATTCACTGCATGAAAGGTCACCAGGAATCTAACCTATGAATATCATTAACTACACACGTACTTGTGTGAGTGCAAACAGTTGTAGCACTCCGAAAGAGAAGACGTCCAGACTGGGTCCGTACACACTGTGACCTCTGTCAGAGAGGGCCTCGGGCGGCATGTACACCAGTGTCCCAGGAAACCTCGTTAGAGTCCTGGCCAGTCGACCAGGCTCCAGATTCACGATACGAGAGTTACCAAAGTCGGTGATCTTGGCTCTCAGAGATGCCGTCAGCAGGACGTTCCTGGCAGTGAGATCACGATGGACCACGGACTCACGATGCAGGTGGAGCAGCCCTCGAGCCACACAGACCAGAATGTACTGGGTGACAGAGAGGGGGATGTTGGGGGTGGACTCCAGGAGATCGTCCAGACTTGAGTCCAGTCTCTCCATGACCAGGAGGGGCAGTCGAGAGCCAGTCACGAAACACAGCCCAATGAACTGGGTGATGTTGGGGTGACGGATGCGAGCCATGAGTCGACACTCTCGGCGGTAGTTCCCAGCTAGGTTGGCCACTCCACCACGCTCGTCCGTCTCCAGGAGAACCTCGTGGATCTTCTTGGCTGCATACACCTCACCATTGATCATCACCTGTGCATGGAGGCAGTCACACTTGAATAGCTAGCAGATACACTAGAGACAGAGCACAGAAACAGAGCATGCAGTGACTGACCTCTTGAACAGAGCCATAGGAGCCAGTTCCTAGAGCTCTCTCCTCTCCAAAGTGCTCCACATTCTCCAGCACAAACTCCCTCAAGTCAGCATCATCTCGCAAAGAAAACATTGGTAGTTAAGTTGACTCAGCTAGCTAGCTTGACAGCTACACAAGATACGCCCCTTTTCTTATTCAATCACATGCAAATAACTGCTGAATCAGCAAACCACGTGGTTCAAGCTGAACCCCAATGCAAAGACGTCAAGTTCAACCTGAATGCCCAAGAGTTCAAACCTCCGAGAGCAAGCTTCTCTCCAGTGGTCACTGCCTCCTCCACACCTCTCCGGTAAATGCAATCATATCATAATTGTGAAATAGCTTTTCCCGAATTTCGAATGTCAAAATGTGCATACCCCCAGGCCATAATAATCTGTCTTTGAGCTCGTGCATGCATGAACAATCTGCCATGATGATCTTAGTATTATCATTGTACATGTACGGGATTGATCCCCATCCAGAACTACGAAACTAGCTGGCAAAAAGGACATCTAATTATTATTGCATATTGAGAATGCATTTTCAGTTGGTTGTATAATTGTTGCTTAGCAGTGGACTTTATAAATGCTCTGTAGTACCCAAAAGGACAACTCCCCTAGAAGTGTCCTACTGGAATCAATATTAGGAGTTTTCACACTTTTTGTGTTTGGCCAGAGCCATTTGTTTATGCACAAGTCATATTTCTGCCTGACTGGGCCTTTGGGCCTTAGCCTTGGGCCTTGTCTGAGACCATGTTGGAGCCAAAGCTCCGTTCTGCAAATTGTGATTATGCTTATTTATATGCGTTTGTTAATTGTTAGTTCTAATTTGTGGTTTACGTGTCTGTGTCCATGAATAACTATTTGAGCATGTCAAAAAATGCAATTCATAGGACAGGAATGTTGCCACCAACTAATGTGGGCCCTGTTTTAGTACTCCTATAAAGGCTAGAGTATTGGTTATTGTACGTTTCAATGTACACCCATCAATAGCTTTATCCCAGTTTTAATGTTCACGTTTGCTGCTCTGCCCCGAAAAACGTGAAATGTTGCACCTCACCTGCTACGGTACATGCTAACACTGTATATCACTATACAACCACTTGAATGCAGATAAAGCACAATCACTCTTTTTATTGTCTCCCTAGAAGTTAAGTAGCTAACTGTTCTCTGTTGCACAGGATGAGTGCTGACTCGGCTTTGTTTAAGTCCAAGAGCAAGAAATCAAAGTGGCTCGACTAGTGAGTTGTGTCACGTCAGTTAGTGTGTAGAGTTGTAGTGATCGATACACCTGTACATACGTTTTCTTGCAAGTGCCTACTTAATCTTGTCACTCTATAGGGGTTCTATAAATTATAGAGTACAGTAGTAGTTTTACTGTTTCACTGGAAGTATAATTATGTAGTGCAATAAAGTACGTGTCTATGATTCTACTAAAACTCTTTTCTCAAAAGTTTCAGCCTATAGTCTAGTTTTATTTTATTACTCCCGTTACTTGCTTAGCCAGATCATACATACTATTGTACACTACTGCTTACTATTGTATAACACTTTGATTATTTGTGTGGGTAGGCACTTCAGCATGTAAGTACGTACATATTGTATACCAGTACATGTGTTGTGTGTGGTGTCCCTTTATCATAGTTGAGCCATTTTGCAGTATAAATTATAGCTACTATTATCATGTGATTTTCTCACCCCTTACTTCCTAAGCCCTCAAACTTCCACTCAGTGTGACTATGACCATGTGACTCTTTAACCCCTCAGTTCCCGAGCCCCACCCCTCAATGTCTGACTCGGAAGAGGAGATAGACTTTGTATTCTGGGAGAAGGCGTCCACCCTACCCTCGGACAAGACCCCAACCAAGGACCTGAACTTGTTATGAGACTGTTAAATATTATTTTATCTGTTTTTGTACTATTTTCTGGCAATGTAATTATGTATGTACCACTTCATGTCATCATAATAACTATAATTTTATGCGATAAAATTCTGTTGCAACTTAATTTTCTCAACATGATAAAAAATATCAATATCGTTATAAACTCATCGCACAATTAAAGAGAAACAATTAACAAAATAACTAATTAGCACTTATAGAGAAGAAATCAACAGTTTGAATACTAGTAAACGGTTTTGTCAGTCCTCCGGCTACAATGACCTCTCCACTAGGAAGTACTGAGCATGTGCAGCTGTATCGTGCAGTAGGCAGGTCTCCCACTTTCACCCACCTCCTGGTGTCAAGCTGGTAGATGTGGATCGATGAACTTGGGTTGTCTCTGTCATCGCGTCCACCAATGGCTAATAGTGACCTCCCAATACTGAGAGGAGCTGACCACACGAGTGGTACTTCTTGTAAGGTCTGCCAGAGAGTGGGTGTGTCCAGATTGGAAAGGGCCTTTGCAATGAGTTCATTGAGGTCGACGTGGTGCACTGTCTTGGTTGCACTCCCAGTGTGATCGTACCCTCCCAATAGGTAGAGGGTGTTTCCTATGAGGGTCGATTTCAGTACTGATCGTTGGTTAGGTAGTGACTGAGCAATGTACCATCTTCTTGATGCCACGTCCAACACCTCCACAGAGGAGGTAGGTTCTTCATTACGCCCACCAGCTACAATGATGTGGTTGTTGAAGGAGACAGCTGTTGAGGAATTACGAGCAATGTTCATTGGTGGGTACGGGTGAGTCCATTCCCCTGACCCAAACACTGCAAGCTGATTGGTGCGTTTCTTGTTACTTGGATCATATCCTCCAACCAGCACTAGTCGATTAGCGAGTGATGTCATAGCGAAGTACATGGCAGTGTACTCTGGTAGTTTGGTCCATTGATCTTGCTCGAGCTTCATCACTGTACACCTGTCACGATCATTGTCTGCAAACCCTCCACCAACATACACCGTGTCACCGATAACAACACTCTGTACCGAGATGCCCATCTTGATTGGCATGTCTTTTCCTCTTCTCCATTTCAGAGTGAGTGCAGGTCTCAACTCTCTGGGAGGGGGACCCTGAATAATGAATGAGTGTAATTAGGATAGTGTCTACTAACTAACAAGCGAGTGTTACTTGTAGCAATAATTGCATGCACACTAAATCACTTTCTCTAATTAGCCGCAGATGCATTTAAGCGTCATGTCGGTATGACGCCATAGACGCATTTTTGTGTCAACCGCAGTAATCCGGCTTCTCTCTGCATGCTCTAAAGAAACCAGGGAGCGGCTGCTGCTATTTTAACGCTACTACTATGTCCAGTTACTGTTCAGGTAAGTATATAATTATGCAGTCAAAACTTCGTACTGTGCAGAAAATATTTTGGCAATACACGCTTGAATATGTAGCTAGTTTACAAATTAAATATTAATTATTGGCATGAACAAACACTATCAAAAAATTATATAGAGCTACTAGCATGGCTAAGAGGCCACACTAGATCAGTGAGGAGGTGCTGCATGAAATTGTAGGCTACCCACTAGCTCTGGGACCTGCACAGATTGACATAGAAGACCCAGTAGCCAGAGTACAGCAAGGTAACAGAGATGTGCCAGTCATGGAGGGCAGTGATGATGAGTTTTCTGATTGAGAACAGTTTGGAGAGGAGCTTGAAGGTAAATGCAACAAATAAAATGGCTTCACTCAATGTATAGAATAAAAACAAGAACATCAAATACCCGGTACAGTACAACAATAATTACAACATTAAATTATCAAAAATGTAGATCTGGATAGGACATCGACACTGCATGAGCTGAGCACTGTTGTGAACGTCCTACCACCAACGTCAACCTTCCTGTACATGGCATTGTCTGTGCGCGTGTATGCGTGTAAATGGATGTGTGTGTGTGTGTGTGTGTGTGTGTGTATGTGTGTGTGTGTGTTTGCATACGTATGTGTGTGTGTGTGTGTGTTTGCGTGCGTGTGTTTGCGTGCGTGTGTTTGCGTACGTATGTGTGTGTGTGTGTGTTTGCGTGCGCGTGTGTGTGTGTGTGTGTGTGTGTGTGTTTGAGTGTGTGTGTGTGTGTGTACGGGAGTGTTTGTGTATGCTTGTATGTGTGCGTGTGTCTAACCGTGTATTCTACTCTTGACAGAGGCGACTCCAAGGTACTCCAAAAGGGACCCAGTGGCAGTGCATAGTGTGACAGCAAAGTATCAGCAGTAGCCACAGACATCAGACACTTTTTATATCTATTGTTAGTTACGCAAAGAATTATAATCGTTACTGATGGTAAAAAAAAAGTTTTTCAAGGCTCGAAGAACAAAAGGCGAGGCTATTATTTTACTATTCAAGGGCTATATAATTATAATTACATAATAGGTTATACACACGAGTTCTAAACATAATGTTAGTGTAGTCAACAAACGTAATACGTATCCTGGCTCACCTCGCTGCTACTGCCACTGTTCCTCTGTTCACTGTACATACGTGGCCCCACCTCCGGATTATTGGATCCAGTCACACCTACATGTAGTGTACGTACGTACACAAAGAAGGCTAATCAATGCTGCTTAGCACTACTAATTCTAGATACAACTACTATCTACCATGTACAGTCAGTACCAGAGCTTCTAGCGATTCTACAAACGCATGCAACAAGTACAAACAAGTACTGTAGCAACTACAACCGGTTGTACTTTTAATATTAATTTTATGGGCCTGATTTTAAATAAATTGAAGTCTATGATAGGTGATGCAGGCCCTAAAGTAGACTCTAAACATTCAGTAGAGTCAACATACAGCTTAGGAAGCTTGTACTCACCTTTTTACCACTGCCACTGTTTCTCTTTACACATAGCTGCCTCAGGTTATAAGCCACCGTCCCCAGTACCTTGTGTAGCTGCACAAAAAAACGCTAAGCAACGCTTCTCAGCACTACAAACTTTACAGCTACGTCCTATATACTTACTACAATAAGTATTAGGCTGTATGAAGCTTCTAGCGAATCTAAAAAGCCATGTAACAAAGCAGTATTATACGTAACTACTACTTACCGCTTGACAGAAGCAGATCACAACCAATCCTTCGAGATAGTAAGCGATTCGGGCATCATCTTGTAGATCTTTGACTGGTCTTTCTTCCTAGTCTAACTTGCACAATCAAAAGTCGACAAGTTACAAACAGTTTTCTAAGAACTGATTAAATTTGTGCATTTTTAAAAAATCAATATGGCTGCGGGGGTGTTTCGCAACGTGACGTCATGGCGTATATTCGGTTAACACATGAGACAGCATCCATGCATGTTAAGGTACAATACTATTATTGCTGTGGGAATCTCATTATCACACTACATGTACGCACCTTCTTGACTGGTTGAGTGTTCTTGGACTCCCTCTTTGTTGCCTCCACTGTGTCCGAGCCTCTTGTATCTAAAAGAAAGATTATAGGATATCAAGTTGGCCAAACACTCATACCTTTAGTGTCCTTCATTTGAGTGAAGGTTGTCGTGCTCGTTCTTGTGTCTTTAGACATCTTCTCAACACCTTCTAGTTTGAGTTTGCTCAGATCCCTGTACATGACATGTACATACTTGTAATTATATATTCATTATAATATATATAGGGCCTACGCTTGTTAGTTAATTAACTTACGGTATATAATTATTATAATTATGCAGGAGTACGGGTATATAGTGCCTCTTCAAGAACTTACTGTTCCAGCAGTAATGTCTCCACCTCATCCGTACTTCCACAGGTGAGAACTTTGACCCCCATCGCACTGAGAGCAGACTGTACAGTAGGAGACACTGGGTAGATACACTTGGCAACAGCTACAGTGATGAGAAAGTGGAGCTCCAAGCAGCCTTGTCTGACTGAACTGAGTTGTAGCGCTGCTCTTTGTAGACCAAGGGCTTCAGCAATTCTCGGAATCAGCCTTTTTACATACTCCAGTGTGGCTACTCGCTCAGTGCACTTGAGAACAAACATTTTAGCCGTTTTGATACGAGATATTGAAGAGAAAGCTTCGGCCGGAACTTCAAACACATTTCGCTGGCAGAACTCATTAAGTGCAGAACAATACTCACGCAGTTGTGTTCGGTCGTCTGGTGATCCCAGCAGCTGGATGAGGTACTGCACTATCTCATAATTGAAGGAGATGAAAGCACGTAGAGTCATGAAGACTTGGGACAAATTTTTGGCATTTTCAATCTTTTGCTTATCTTTTTCCTCAAGGACTTTAACTCCAATCCCGTCGTTGAAAGATTCGAGGCTGAGAAGAGAATCTTTAATCTGATCCAATGGGATCCGTTGGTTTTCAAATGATCTTTGTATAATTAGAGTAAAAGCAGTGAACCTAATAATCATTTCTCTTGTATCACGTATGAGCCGATCCTCTAATTCAATTTTAACATCATCATCAAGGCTAGAGGTGTTGAGGTGTGGGAAGCTGAAGGACGTCGGAGCCTCTGGTGGAGGTTGCTGGTGTGGGGGTGGAGAGAGTTGCGGCTGTTCAACACGGCTGGTCGCAGTCTTGTGAAGCTCGTAACTATCATGTAGCTTCTTGACAACATCGTCAGTAGAAGGGCCAGCAATGGCAGCGATAAAGTCGTGGAATACACTGGGATTGAGCTTAATTTGATGGATGATAGTATCCAGAATCTTTCGAGATTTATCCGAGTTCATAACTCCATTTAGTCTAGAGTACTCGAGAACTTCATCTGGTATGTAGCCATTGGAGAAGAGGCTATCAGCGTATGCAGCAGGTTGAGCTTTGAATGTGGACACCAATGCTTCAAAGTTCTCTTGGAAGGACAGATACTCTGGAGAATGGTCGGGGGTTGCTTGAGTGGCCATTGACAGTTAGCCTGTGAGTGGACCAGGGCATTTCATACAATGGCATATGGTGCACATCAATTTTAGCATGTACAATCTAAAAGGCTCATTATATTATTCAGTGAAGTTAAACTGAGACTATTGCAACTTTGAGATGGGCTATAGAATGAGATATGAATCACGCACTCACCTTGGTGGCTACTCACTCCTTATAGCAGGGGCGGATCCAGGATTTAAGGAAGGGGGGTTCCTATAGTACTTCTTGTCCGCAAAGCGCGGGCAAGAAGTTCACTCGGCGCGCAGCGCCGAAATTTTTGTGACCACGCCCTTTTTAAAGTACCACGCCCACTAATTAACCCTCATGTTCTCCCTCATGATTTATAAACACAGGAGATGGTTGTGACTGGAGGAGAGATAGTAGTGGTCCCCAGTGGAAAGACAGACGGTGGTGGCTGGTGAAGAGGAGACTTCTATAGACTTGTAGAACTTGACCATCAATATTATTAATGATTATAGCAATTATACATGTAAGTATGCAGTGTCATTCAATATGCAGTGTCATGCACTCTCCCTTACCTGAAACTTTCCTCTTCTTACACCAGGAGTCAAGGATTCATGGCTAGATATAATAATATTATCGCTTGACCACGGTGCAAATCAATGTGGCTGCAGTAGCCAGCCCCACCCTCTTGTTATGTAGAGAGAACCAGCCCCACCCTTTTATTATGCAAAGAGAACCAGCCCCACCCTTTTATTAGGCAGAGAGGACGTACTTTGTCACGACAGTACAGCTATAATATAGCTAGCTAGCTAATATATACTAGCTGGAAGGGTAGTTCGTACGAACCCAACGAACTACCTCTGGATCCGCCCCTGTATAGGCCCTAGCTAGCTCTATTAAAGTCAAGGGATAATAGATAGGAAGTGAACTGGTGAAGGACCCACAAAACCACTGATAATCTCAGCTTCTCAGTATTATCTCTCTACAAGATACACCCCCTTTCTTATGAGAGGTGAATAGTGCCAAAAGAAAACGAATTTGCTGTGTTAGGAGGCGGTGTTTACTTGGTGGCGGCGGCTTAACCTCGAGGGTGGCGGCAGGTGTCAGTTGTTGGCGGCGGCTTTATGGCAAGCGGTTTGTAACATAAGTATTATTATGACGTTGACGTGCTTTACAGCATGACGTGAGGGCCTTACGGCCCTCATGTCATGCTGTAAAGCACGTCACGTAATGTAGGATGTGCAAGGAACCGCGCATGCGCAAAATGGAAAAGGTATGTGGACCTCCTTGGAGCACGAGTGCTACTGCAGTTATACATGGTGGCTGGATGTCCCTCTATATCAGAGACTGTTAACTCTCTTTCCTGATGTCATGGTGTTGTGATGATGCAAAAGGTGTAAGCGGCTCAACTTTAAATCATAACGGTTGATGTACAAACAGACAGTGGAAGCCTTACTCTCAACTCTTCACAAGTGCAGTGCAGTTTATTTTTCCCCTCAATCATCACAACACTGATGTATATACTAGCATTGGTGAATGTGCTATTTGGCTGGTTATTAATCTCCTTGTGGAGGAAATGCAAGTGCCCTGTGAAGAAACCTTTTACAGTAGCTTTCTCAACTGAAGGCAGAGCCTCTAAAATCGGCTCCCTCTCTGACTACACAAGACTGTGGTGATCTGAATGATCCACAGAGGAGAACACTATCATGAGGTGGGTATAAAGTATATTATGTGTGTACAGTATCATCGACTCTCGCTATTCTGGCTCTCTGAAGTACGGCCACCTCAATATACCCGCCATTTGGTTTGGCACGGATTGCTAGCTATAGTTGTTTATACTACACACTTGCCTTGAAATGTATACCTGCCAGTTCTGGCTGCCCCTAACTATATGTGATATATACGTTTTTATTTTTATTACGGCCGGATGTGACGTTTTGGGTGTAGTTTGGCAGACAAGAGCATTATCTTTGCACCGCAAAATCATTCAGTCATTAGATTCGAGGTAGGGTCGTTTTAGCCGTGGCTATTTTCTGAAATGTGGCTACCTCGCTATTCTTGCCAAGCTCCACTGTCTAAGTGTGGCTGGATTAACAATGTATGTGCATGGTATTGCATGCATGTGTGTGTGCAAATTAATAAAGTGTGTTTTATCGTTGTGTTTTCCATTCAGGTTTTTGAGTTGATTGAATCATAGATTGAAGAGTTAGAGGGATAGGAAGCGGAGTGGTGCACGTGATGATTTTACATTGAATCTGCAGTGGAGCCTCGAAAATTATCCGCGTTACTCCCTATGAATGAGGCTATTAAGCACATTTTTGCCGGGTAACTCCCAAAGCTGTGTTTCCTCGAGAAATCATCTCTTTCAGCAACTTATAACACGCCTAGTCCATGAGCCACGTGTAGTACTTGCTAATGACTGACCACACCCAGTAAAAAGAGACTTTCCAATAAAGTTATATATGTTCCCAAGGCTGTTTTAGAGCTATTGGAACATGTAACGTGTAAGCGTGCTGGTTATGACTACTACAATAGGTATAGACCTTGAAATATAAGTGAGTTGCACGGACTAAGCACAGTTACTTGTAGTTTATTATGCACTGCATGGGTGTAGAAATAGATATTGTTGTGGTGGCCTCGATTAAACTGCAGCGTATATAGCGCAGATGTTACTCGAGATACCAACCGTTTCCTATCCCTATAACTCTTCAATCTATGATTGAATTAAGCTGTTGAGATGCATGGTAGTGTGCGGCCATTTATAATAATAATGCTGTATCCAGCGTGAGTTTTTAAGCCTTGGCTATTTTCTGAAATAGCAGCTTGCCTGATAGAGTGGACATGGTCACTATATAGGTAGATTGTTGTGTTAAGATCTGTACGCTTATATATAATTATAATTATGCTTCGATCAAGTCCAGCTCATGCAGTAACGATTGGTCTATAGATACAATAATTATATTTAATCTGCTATAATTTATTTATACCTTTTACAGGAAGCTAGAATTATATTAGCTGTTCCTGGTATAACTGCATTGATCACCTAAAAAAAGCTTGCTGAATGGAACCTCATGCACAGACTGTCAGAGCTCACTTCACTTTGCATGGTCCAGTGATAGCTATGCATACACGAGCTGATAGCACCAGATTCTGTGATGGCAGTCCTAAATTTAACTTGGCCATTTTGGTCCACTGCGCATGCACTGTGTAAAAGCTCATAGCCATGGCAGCAGAACCTAATTTCATATACGCACCAGATTCTAAATTGAAGTTGGCCACTTTGGTCCACTGATCCATCAGCAATTATGTATACCAGGTCTAAGATTTGTTGATTCACCTTATAGCTGCTACAATACCATGCATATGCACCCTCAATAGCCTTCACTCCTTATCCAATGTGCAACAAGTATCCAATATGAATGGAAGTGTTAGAACTAACGGTTCTTAAGAATTCCAGGTAATAAAGATAGAGAAAGAAAGCAAAGCAAATCTGAGTACCTGAGTTTCTTTAAAGTGGTTTGTCAGATATTATGATACTGTTGAAATTGGTGTATAGGACACTACCAACAAGAAACGATAATCTGTCGTTTAATGGAATTATATATATACACAAGGATAATAATAATCGGCAACTGCTAAAGCCGCTATATATAGAAATCCTGGTAAGACTGCAATGTTATGCTATATTTTTAGCTCATAAAATTAATGTTCACTCTGGAATAATAAACTGTATATAGTAACTGAACTCTAAACTCGTTGAACCTATTTACTTATAAATCTTATAAATTATTATTATGTATATTTTATCCTCACGTGATTTTTGTGTTTATGCCATGCTAGCCTCGTTGTTTGCCTAACTGTTATAAAAGCGAAAACTCGGCCTGGGATCGAGGCTAATGCCATGGTAAGACTGCAATGTTATATATTTTTAGCTCATAAAATTAATGTTCACTCTGGAATAATAAACTGTATATAGTAACTGAACTCTAAACTCGTTGAACCTATTTACTTATAAATCTTATAAATTATTATTATGTATATTTTATCCTCACGTGATTTTTGTGTTTATGCCATGCTAGCCTCGTTGTTTGCCTAACTGTTATAAAAGCGAAAACTCGGCCTGGGATCGAGGCTAATGCCATGGTAAGACTGCAATGTTATATATTTTTAGCTCATAAAATTAATGTTCACTCTGGAATAATAAACTGTATATAGTAACTGAACTCTAAACTCGTTGAACCTATTTACTTATAAATCTTATAAATTATTATTATGTATATTTTATCCTCACGTGATTTTTGTGTTTATGCCATGCTAGCCTCGTTGTTTGCCTAACTGTTATAAAAGCGAAAACTCGGCCTGGGATCGAGGCTAATGCCATGGTAAGACTGCAATGTTATATATTTTTAGCTCATAAAATTAATGTTCACTCTGGAATAATAAACTGTATATAGTAACTGAACTCTAAACTCGTTGAACCTATTTACTTATAAATCTTATAAATTATTATTATGTATATTTTATCCTCACGTGATTTTTGTGTTTATGCCATGCTAGCCTCGTTGTTCGCCTAACTGTTATAAAAGCGAAAACTCGGCCTGGGATCGAGGCTAATGCCATGCATGTGTTTTCTGAAATAAGATTTAATTTGTCACTGGTGTCTCAGAACTAACTATGGTCCTATAAATTATAGTTGTCAGCGCATGCTTAAAATTTTCATTGTATTTGTGTCGGCTAATTAACCAATAATACATTGTATTATAGAAAATTCACAGATACCGTATGCCGGTGGAAAATTTCGAGGTGTTTTTTAATTTCGCGTTTTTTGTGGGTGGCTGCATGCAGAACACGAAAATTAGAACCCGTGGAAGGCTTCATATGCGCATGCAAGATAGGTGCCACAACACCCTACTACCCGCGAAATGTTCTAAATATTGAAAATTTTCCACCCGTATGGTACATATAGTATACACATTATAGAGAGCTGCTTCACAAGGAGAGTTGCCATGCAGTTGTGCTGCAGCATGATTATAGTGACCCAGCTAGGGCATGTAACTTCATGGATGATGATTGAATGCCTCAAATTATGAAGGTTTAGCAGGCTGCTGGACCTCTCTGATATTCTAGACCTCTATTTGTAACTCATAATTTATGTTTGAGAAAGGTAGATTCTCTTCATGGCTCTGAGCTGCCAGAAACAACACTCGAATGAACAGGTATACATATACACTCCAGTCCTGTGAGTATAGGAAAGATTACCAAAGACAAAAAGAGGGTTTCAACCTTACCTCACACTATCCAGTCTCCTCCCTTAGTAGAAAAGAGGAGCACTGTTGGGATAGCTGGATATTATCATTGCTCTTGTGCAGAGAAGTATAGACATTCTATAATAATATATGTGTACATGCGATGTAAATTAAATGTGTCGTATTAAACAGGTCATTGTCAATCCCCCTGATGATGGCACCACCAAGTCCTCTAGCTCACATGCACTCTTCACTTCATCCACCATAAGATAATTATACCAATAATGGATCTAGATCTTTCCAAACAAAAATGACTTGATATGATAGAACCACACAACAAATCTGACCTTGACGAGCTTTAATTGTCAAGATTTGTAGCCTCCTCACTTGTTCTTCTGTCTTCAGAATAATGTTTTCTAAATAATTAAGAGCCATTCCAATCGATTAATGATAAACGGGATACTGACTGCTAGTACGATAGTACACGAATATAAATGTGAACAAAAATATCCATTAGTCTAATTTTTAATCTACTTGAATGACTGGCGCATGCATGCGCAGACAACTAGTGCAGGCCTATAGTTGTTCACCTAAACGTTATAAAAGCGAAAACTCGGCCTGGGATCGAGGCTAGCTATAATATAAAGCTACGACAATTCAGATGTAGATTAAATTTGGAATGTACCTTGCCATGTCTTGAACATGCACACGCATACATTGCATGCAAAAATAGTTTTTTTATGCATGAGTCTAATCTATAGCTACACAATTGTATTGGCCGCATCTCCTTTAACACGCAGGAAGAAACATCAATGATCATTAACTCTATCTGCTGCCATTGACTATAAGTTGGACTTACTATTCCTCACGAATACTAAACTATTAATTTTTATCTTTACACTATATACTTGTAATAATTTATACACTTGTACACCTATCTCTGGTGGTGTGTTAATTGTTATTACTGTTGTAACATGCATGATAATTATTACTACATGTTTTACTTCATTGAAAGACATAAATTTCTGTCATTTTAACACTAAAATACGATGATGCATCCCATATAACATATGTGTTTTTGCTGTGCTATAGCTAGCTTACTCTCAGTGTCATCCTTCATTTCAATCAATCACCTTCATGGATGTTCATAATAATTATATGATTATCGTCAATTCTAACAATAACTCCCTTTCATTATATAGGTAGTATTGTTTTGGCTTATAGCTATGTACTGCATGCATACTCTCATTAATCATTTTTCATGTTGATAATTATGAGCTTTGTTTACTGAGCATCACAATGGCATGCATCAAAATAATAATTATGTAAGAATAACATCAAAATTGAGTCATCATGGTCATGTTTTATACCGTAATCGTTAACATAAACTGCAAAACTTGTTCATACAAATCAATGCCAAACTCATCAGAAGGTGCTAACGGATTAACAGCTTGCTGTAGGAGAGCAAAATTCTCTGAACTTAGCCTTATTGGCACCTCAGGCACAACTATAGAACGTCCCTGAGACGGGATGGGGCCTTCCATATCAATTCCATATTCTTCCTCCACATTCTCAAAAAAATCCAAAGCTGCGAGTCGTGCTGCAAAAGTAGTGCCCCTGTTGTAAACAACTGGTGTGGAGACTTACGGTGTGCAGTTCGGATTGAGTGATGGTTCCATCCACCAATGAACAGTGCAAGTGCCTGATTAATACGTGGAATGAACACATTATAATGAAGGGAATACAGATGTGTCTCATTCAAACAGTCTAATAGATCCACTTGTTCCATAAAGTAAAACAGCTTGTAAAAGAGAATAGTCACAGCGGTGCATGTCCCTCCATATAGTCGCTCTATGCGTTGATTATGGACCGAGGCTCCTACAATCACACTCCTCATATCATGTCCTAACATGTGACGTGCGACCAATACATTTTCCCCACCTTGGTCCATTCTTATAATTATACGAGATGGCAGCTGATGCTTTTGAACTGCACACAAAAATAATTCGTACACGGTTGACGATTTATTATTGCCACAACACTTCAAGAAAGTCACCAGCCTACTGCAGCCGTCAATGCAGCCACGAGTGACGATTCTCCATCTAATAAGCTTATGATGTGAATCTGAAACAAGATAATTCAACCATAATTAATTTTAATGTGATGAAAATTAGTCAATACTATAATGAAAGCACCGCGGGTGCTGACGCCTCGATGGAGATGCCAAAGCTACATAACATAAAGCTACTAATAGCTTTTATACACATGATAAACATTTTTGATTTTGCTGCATGCAAACTTAGAGTGGGTAATGATTGACCATGATTATTTAAACAATAAAACAATCGATGCCAAAAGTTCAAGTCTAAAATTAATGGCTGCATCAGCAGAGCCTTGCAGCTCTCTTCTCACTCTTGTAATGCAGCTACCAATAGCTAGCATTCTAGTGCAGAGCTAACTACTAAGTAGAGTAGCAACACTCGGTAAATAAGTTTGGCTACGTGCCCGGCTTCTGAAAAGACTGCAATGGCATTCCAAGTAAGCAAAACTAGGCGTAACTCGAGAACGAAGCATTATTTTGCAAATCCACGAATTAAAATCCAAGTAAACATGACTATAGAATCCTATAGAAACTCTTACTTGCACTTGATTGCAGTCTACACACACATAGACACACAAACGTATACCTCGCTTGCGCATGCGCACCGAGGCATAATAATGGTCTAACTGGTTTGGGTTTACGGGGCTGCCCAGGGTAATTAAAAGCGTATCACATACGGATCAGTAATTGCACAGGGTTCAAACAACAGCTGCGGCTAAAAATATTATTAAAATTCCTGAGAACGGCATCATAAACGATTAGGTTACTCGTATAAGGGATTAAGAACACTCATAACAAACACAGGCAAGGGCCAATTAGAAGCCTTGCCATTGCTTGTTACTCGTACTACTTGATCAGAGGCTGCAGCTATATACGATATTTTGCTAGCAATTAGAATTCGAGAGACCAGAAAGGTGTTCATTACGTCTACTAACGCTCCAGTAAAATGAGACCGCTTCCTTTTTTGCCTTTGGAAAGGGCTACTTTTAACCGTGCGTAAAGAATCTCACGCACGGAATAACTCTTCTTTGATAAGAATACACAAGTCACAAATTAATACTCGCGCTTATTTATTAATGTTACCATGCAGACTCAATTACAAACACATCTATGGCTGCTTGTCGCGGCTAAATGTTTGGCATCCATCCACGCATTATGTAATTTGTGGTTAGTTCTACGCTGGGACAACTCTTTGATAAGTAGCATACCAGTTCAACAGGAAGTGGTTTAGCAGGTAAGTTCTTTTCACCTGCACAAACTCAAAGTCTACCATGTGAAAGTCTACACTAAAAAGCTGCTACTTAGCTAGCAGCTACTGTAGATACCAGTATCAATATGACTCAGAGGTGATTACGGTTAAAGTTTATTGAGGCTACTATTTGAGAGCGGCTTTTATCGCACTGAAGATGGGGATTAATTTTAGAGGCTACTACTATTTGAGTGTGGGCTTTATACAAGGGCAGATTTTGACGAATATCAAAAGGATGATACCGTATATTTATTCGATCTAAGGTGACACTTTTAAAGCCTAATTTTGGAGGTTGAAAAATTATGTTGAAGTCTTGGTGTTGCATATTTGATCGTTGTTTCTCTATAGAGGCTATATAGTTTGACCTCTATTTAGAATGTGACATACAAAAATATTGTCAACACAGCAGTCGCTACAGTATAGCCGGACCACGAATATTTTACCCAGCGACCTTGACTACCTTTACCTGCAGTGCAAGCAGAAAATAAGATCCACGAATGGACTTCCTCCCGCTCCCCCCCTAAACATCTGCATTCAGGAATATGGAAAGGCAATCTCAAAACCCACTAGAATTTATCCTAGATTGACCTTCGAATGAACACCAGTCATGTCTCTGTTATTAATTATTAAACAGGGTGTTAAAATAATTATGGTGACTTTTAGACCCCCCTTATTTCCACTCGCTACTTCAAAGTCCTGTAAATGACACCCTGCTGACTAAATAACCCGAAATAACCTGCTATACAGTACTTTTAGAGGTTACAAAATTGCATATTATGGAGGGCCGTGCATGTCCCATATTTGGAGGGCTGCTTTACATGGATACCTTTAGCTATTTTCCAACAATCAACATCAAGCTTTTGGGAGACTTAAAGAAGGCCTGTAAGGCCTTAAAGTTATTGCGGGGGACAAGATTAATCCCTCTTTCCTATTTTTCCTATAATTATATCTACATGTATATGGTTCCAGTTTTCAATATGCATTTACAAAAACTTGTACAAATAATAATTATACCCACCAATATGCCAGAGGGAGTTTGGACCAGCAACTGAGTAAGGCTATCGTCGACTAAGACCACCCATCAATCTTGAAGCTGCACTTAATGGGTCAGATGACCTTAGAGAACATCGGACTCTATCCCTTGACATTAATCCCATTCTTCTCAGCCTTCCACATACCATCATAATGACTCTTAACGTCGGGGATTCTGAATGAATTTCCTTGACAATTCTATTGAGCTCATCATTTGATAAAGTTGTTGCAGAGTCATCCAGCAATTCAAACTCAACTCGTCTTCTGTATACACTAGTAAAACATGTATTACTTATGTTTATCAGTCAAAAACTTATCATACAAGACACACCCAGCAGGGCCGCAATTTCAGTCTAGTTAAAATTTAGTGATGATAGGTACACTAGTTGTTCCTTTTCAATTTCAAACTTAGGTCTTCCTCTTCCCAAGATTCTTCTAGCAGCTTGATACTGGAATTTGTTGGTTTCTACATCCAACATCTCTTCATATTGCACCCACTGTCTGTGTACACTTCTCAGGCACTCTAGTAGATGAGCCAAATTCGATTGATTACTAGCTCATCTTCTTCTCCAACTTCAGAACCCCCTTGCAGCATTTGATCAGATAGTTGCATGCAAGTACTCAGACAAACTTCTAGTCTTGACAAAACATAGTCACAAAATTCTCGATTCGCTATTCATGTTGATGTTCTGTGTTCTCTAGGAATCTACTGACATCAATAAAGTATTGACTCCATGCTCCAAACAATTCATCCTGCTCAGCCATTCTAGCTAGCTAGCTTGTTATGAAAGCTAAGGCATGCAAGGTTGCTTATGCGCATGCGCATATGAAAAGGTTATAAGGTCACATACGTCATGCTATAAGGTTATGTACGCCACGTTATAAGGTCACGTACCCATACGTACGTCATGCTGTATGCCACGTTATAAGGTCACGTACGTCATGTTATAACATTCAAACGTCATAACGCCATCATTTCTTTATGTTACAAACCGCTTGCCATACTACCGCCACCAAAAAACACCAGCCGCCATAGATAGAAGAAGGAAACAGCCTCCGCCACATTCGAGGTTAAGCCGCCGCCACCTTCGAAGTTAAGCCGCCGCCACCAAACAAACACCCTCCTTTTGGCACTACTCACCCCTCATACTTTCTGTAATAAAAATGCTGAATCAGCAAATCACGTTTTGAAGATGGCCAAAATCTATTGCCTGGGCTGGAGCGGCTGGAGGCTTTGTCCAGTCCTATTGTGAGTCACAGTGACATAGCCAGGACCATGGAGAGAGACCATTGCTGAGGAGGTGGGAATGGCAAGTTCCTGACCAATCAGATGATCCTACATGACGAAGCTGCTCGTAAAGATGCAAGTCTGATGACAAACTCAGGATGATGAGTGAGTGATAGTGTTGTTATTTAATAGCCTGATAGGATATACCTACTGTCAACATTTTCATGTACACTGTTCCTATAGGACGCATTTGATTTTGTTTGGATGGTCCGGAAAGCTGTTTGAAACTGTGTGTTGAAGAGTGCGCCAGTAGACTACCATCATGTAGCAAGCTCTGACAAGGGCTCTAATGACACGAGTATTTGACCTTATAGCCAGGGGTCGTGTTATCACAACGAGCATTGCAGCCTATCAGATTGCTCAATGTCATATTAGCCCTGTAATTGTAACCGCACTTACACTTCAGGGATTGAGTACATTATATTCCATAGTAGCTAAAGCAAAATTTAACCACATTATCTATAACGATATTCATGTTTGGTAATGTCATTATTATGATCCATATATTCCGCTGAGACGAGTGACTGATAAGCAGTTGGCCAGTCGCTCACGCTACGCGCCAGTCTACCTTTTTTATACCCTCGAAATATACCCGCTATCTACGGTAGCTTCTTTATAGTGCATAGTGTGCTTAAATCAATATGAAATTCATGCCCAAATTGTGGAAAATAAGCGTGGACAATATTTAAATAACACGCATAAATAACACGCATAGTTTAGTACATGCGCGTGTACGTGTACTGAGTTTGCGATTCCTCAGGGCCATGTTCAAGCTGAACCCCAATGCAAAGACGTCAAGTTCAAGCTGAATGCCTAAGAGTTCAAACCTCCGAGAGCAAGCTTCTCTCCAGTGGTCACTGCCTCCTCCACACTCTCCGGTAAATGCAATCATAATTATTATAATTGTGAAATAGCTTTTCCCGAATTTCGAATATCAAAATATGCATACCCCGGCCATAATAATCTGTCTTTGAGCTCGTGCATGCATGAACAATCTGCCATGATGATCTTAGTATTATCATTGTACATGTACGGGATTCATCCCCATCCAGAACTACGAAACTAGCTGGCAAAAAGGACATCTAATTATTATTGCATATTGAGAATGCATTTTCAGTTGGTTGTATAATTGTTGCTTAGCAGTGGACTTTATAAATGCTCTGTAGTACCCAAAAGGACAACTCCCCTAGAAGTGTCCTACTGGAATCAATATTAGGAGTTTTCACACTTTTTGTGTTTGGCCAGAGCCATTTGTTTATGCACAAGTCATATTTCTGCCTGCCGGGGCCTTTGGGTCGTAGCCTTGGGCCTTGTCTGAGACCATGTTGGAGTCAAAGCTCCGTTCTGCAAATTGTGATTATGCTTATTTATATGCATTTGTTAATTGTTAGTTCTAATTTGTGGTTTACGTGTCTGTGTCCATGAATAACTATTTGAACACGTCATAAAATGCAATTCATAGGACAGGAATGTTGCCACCAAACCAGTGCTCTGTTTTAGTACTCCTATAAAGGCTAGAGTATTGGTTATTGTACCTGTAGAAACTGGATTATTAGCGCTTACTCGATTATAAGCCCATGCTTAACTGCAAGTTTTTGATTAAGGTCATCTGTATTCCTCCCATTTCTCTCTATAATTTCATGTAATAATTATTATTGAATTTATGATTTTACTAGTTACCCTTATTTCTCTGCACACACACACACACACACACACACACACCCGCCCCCTCACTCACCCCTACCACAGAGACAAGGCGACTGTCGAGTCCTCAGCCTCTGCCCTACAGGAGCAAAATAATTCCGTTTCTGCTTGTGTCACCAAACTGGAGGTAAAAGTTTACGTAAGGACTTTGAGAAGGAGCGGAAAAATGAGTACAAAGAGAAGTACCTCTCGCTATTAGGTAAAGGTCCTGTTATTTACTTACTGTTATTATAACGTGTTATGTTAGGTAAGATCTTAGTGGAGCATACTAGGTAAAGGGTCATCGTGTAGTATTTTGTAAAACAGTCATCATAATCCTTAGTTTTGCTGTATAGCGGCTCTTGGGCTATCAGAAATGTTCATGGGGTCTAATATTCACGTTTCAATGTTAGGAAACCACACCCATCAATAGCTTTATCCCAGTTTTAATGTTCACGTTAGCTGCTCTGCCCTCGAAAAACGCAAAATTTTGCACCTCACCTGCTACAGTACATGCTAACACTGTATATCACTATACAACTACTTGAATGCAGATAAAGCACCATCACTCTCTTTATTGCCTCCCAAGAAGTTAAGTAGCTAACTGTTCTCTGTGGATGAGTGCTGACTCGGCTTTGTTTAAGTCCAAGAGCAAGAAATCAAAGTGGCTCGACTAGTGAGTTGTGTCATGTCAGTTAGTGTGTAGAGTTGTAGTGAAGCTTTTCTTATTCTAGTCACTCTATAGAGATTATTATAGAATACAGTCAGGTTAATTAATGGACTCCATAGCGGACCTATGCCACCTCTAGAGTACAGCTATACTGTTTCACTGTATATCTTGAAGTAACATTATAATCTAGTGCAATAAGATACTATTAGTGTTATGATTCTACTAAAACTCGTTCTCAAAAGTTTCAGCCCTATCTAAGTCTAGTTTTATTTTTTTGCTCCCGTTACTTGCTGCTTAGCCAGATCATACTATTGTACCGTATAGCATGTAATTTTCGTGGGGCAAAATATTCGTGGTTTTCGTTTTCGTGGTTGGAGGTCTGACCATGAATATTACCCACGAATGAAGCGACCATGCCTACCTTTACCTGCAGTGCAAGCAGCAACCACGAAAATATTACCCACGAAATGTCTCAATATTGCTGAACCACGAATATTTTGTCCCCTGAAAATTACCCGCTATACAGTATAACACTCCTCTGGTTTCTATAGATCTTTATTATTTATGTCAACAGCCGAGGGTAGCACTTCAGTGCTCTAGTTCTAATTGTAGATTGACTGATTGATTTGTCTTCTGTACTATTGTTTGATTTTTCCACCCCTCATCTTTTCCGGCCCCTAGTTATGCGGCCATTTTTCAGCCCGGCCAAGTGTTGAGGAGACAAGAAGAGGCACTGACAATGGAGGTAGAGGTACAGAGTACGTTAGCTGGAAAATGCATTTGTGTCATACTTTGTGGAGTTCCTTAAATTCATTCAAGGTCAGCTATAGTGTGTCCTACTTGAAGGTGTGCAATGTACAATCATGTACGACCCCCCCCCACACACACACACCGTTAGGCCTACTATGCTGCTAAGAAAGAGAGGGGCCTCACGTAAACTGGCCACTCAGTGTGACTATGACCATGTGACTCTTTAACCCCTCAGTTCCCGAGCCCCACCCCTCACTGTCTGACTCGGAAGAGGAGATAGACTTTGTATTCTGGGAGAAGGTGTCCACCCTACCCTCGGACAAGACCCCCAACCAAGGACCTGAACTTGTTATGAGACTGTTAAATATTATTTTGTAGTATTATTATGTACTTCGTGTCATAATAATATTATTATTAACTTATTATTAATTCTGTTGCAACTTCTTAATTAGAACATAATAAAAAATTTCATATCGTTAACGCACAATATATATTAAAGAGAAACAATTAACAAAATAACTAATTAGCACTTATAGAGAAGAAATCAACAGTTGGAGTATATGCAGTAAACAGTTTTGTCTGTCCTCCGGCTACAATGACCTCTCCACTAGGAAGTACTGAGCATGTGCAGCAGTATCGTGCAGTAGGCAGGTCTCCCACTTTCACCCACCTCCTGGTGTCAGGCTGGTAGAGGTGGATCGTTGAACTTGGGTTGCGTCTGTCGTCTCGTCCACCAACGGCTAATAGTGACCTCCCAATACTGAGAGGAGCTAACCACACGAGTGGTACTTCCTGTAAGGTCTGCCAGAGAGTGGGTGTGTCCAGGTTCGAATGGGCCTTTGCAATCAGTTCATTGAGGTCGACGTGGTGCACTGTCTTGGTTGGCCTCCCAGTGTGATCCCACCCTCCCATTAGGTAGAGGGTGTTTCCTATGAGAGTTGATTTCAGTATTGATCGTGGGTTAGGTAGTGACTGAGCAATGTACCATCTTCTTGATGCCACGTCCAACACCTCCACAGAGGAGGAGGTACGTTCTTCATCATCACGCCCACCAGCTACAATGATGTGGTTGTTGAAGGAGACAGCTGTTGAGGAATCACGAGCAATGTTCATTGGTGGGTACGGGCGAGTCCATTCCCCTGATTCAAACACTGCAAGCTGATTGGTGGGTTTGTTGTTTCTTAGATCACGTCCTCCCACCAGCACTAGTCGATTAGCGAGTGATGTCATAGCGAAGTACTTGACAGTGTACTCTGGTAGATTGGTCCATTGATCTTGCTCGAGCTTCATCACTGTACACACGTCACGATCATTGCCTGCACGCCCTCCACCAACATACACCGTGTCACCGATAACAACACTCTGTACCGTGGTACCCATCTTGATTGGTATGTCTTTTCCTCTTCTCCATTTCAGAGTGAGTGGAGGTCTCAACTCTCTGGGAGGGGGACCCTGAATAATGAATGAGTGTAATTAGGATAGTGTCTACTAACAAGCGAGTGTTACTTGTAGCAATAATTGCATGCACACTAAATCACTTTCTCTAATTAGCTTAAGAGGCCACGCCACGCCCACCAGTCTAATAGAATGTACAGTACGATTATAAGAGATCAAAGCTTCTACTATAGCTCTGCAATAATATAATGGTGCATTTTGTCTCACCTGTCTCTGCTGTTGAATGATGGCGTCTCTCCTGACCAGCTCAGCATCTTTGTGCTTAATCTGTTCCCCGTGTGTCTGTACAGGGGAACGTTGGTGGAAATCAAACACAGACGTGAATAACATTACAGAAAAATCTACAACAGAACGAGACAATCTTCACTAAAGGAAGTACATAATTATAGGCACACTCAAACGGATGTGTAGTTACGGCTTAACACATGAGATAGCATCCATGCATGTTAAGGTACAATACTATTGTTGCTGTGGGAATCTCATTATCACAGTACATGTACGAACCTTTTTGACTGGTTGAGGGTCCTTTGACTCCCTCTTTGTTGCCTCCACTGTGTCCGAGCTTGTTGTCAGGTCAGCATCTAAAGTAAAAGAAAATCGATACCAACATAAAATGATTTTTCTGTTAGAGCTAGGAGTTAGTGGAAACGTAAAACACATAATTATAATTGACTCACAGATGTCCCTGGCAGATGGTCTCCTCGTCATGTCTTCTTGCAAGCAACTGTCGATAAGCTTCCTTAACCTGTGTGTGTGAGGGATCTGGGCAACATGGAATAATCGATCCTTGACTGATTTGATCGTCTCCAGCTTGCAAACAATTTGCGTCACAATCACCCCATAGGAAAACACATCCAGGCTGTTATCGTATTTCTTCTCTTCCAATCGTATAGCCTCGAGAGGTAGATACCCCATACGGTGACCAATGGCTGTGAGAGTGTGGCTAAGCTTGGAGGGATCGTATAGCCGTGACATGCCAAAGTCGGATATCTTTGCAACAGGCATTGGTCGTGAAAGATTCAGCAAAACGTTATCACCACAGAGGTCACGGTGGATAATCTGCTTGCTATGAATGTAGGCCAGACCACAAGCTATGTCTTTGGAGAGGCTAATTTCACATTCGCTAGTGAGGGACTCTTCATCAAGGCCAGAAAAATAGGATCTCAGATTGCAATCCATCAGCTCAACAACGAGGATTGTACTCCCTGATTTGGGGTGCTTGGCAGTCGACAAAAACTGAACAATGTTTGGGTGCTGGAACGACTTGAGAAAATCACTCTCACGATCAATTGCATTGCTAGCTTCTTCGTCTTTGGCGATTGGAATACTTGCCTGCATCTCCATAGCATCGTGAAGCAGCACTTTGACTGCACAAATCTCGCCCTTGTAGCTGCCTTTGAAGACTGCTCCAAATGCACCTTTACCGAGAGGCTTGTCTAAGAAAACAGTCAAATCATCGTTAATCTTCTGGCGGGTTTGGTCAACTGTACAACATTGTGTGTGTGTGTGTGTGTGTGTGTGTGGGGGGGGGTGAATATTATAGCAGCTAACGAACTAAGCATTATGACTGTATGATTCCTGTGCTGAACTAGTGCTTACCCTCTGACTTCACATCAGTAGGATTGCTTGGACCAGTAGACTGTAGATGATCTTTCTCGATGGTCTGGGCTATGTGAGCTTCACCCACGATGGGACTGGTCAATGCCTCCACCATCTCTTTCCAGCTCTTCCCTCCTTCATTAAGCCATTTAATCAAACCCTCACGATAGCAGTCATCAGGATTGTTGCTCCATTCTTTCCCGATGCTGTGGATTGTAGCCTGGGGTACGTCAAGAATAAGCAAGATGTTTCGCCACTTAATTCGAGCATCAAACGTGACGAGGTACAATTTCTTTAGATCTGCTATTGTGAGATAGTCCGACATCTTCTGTGTAGAGTGTGGAATAAGATAAACAATGATAATTATGAAGGTACATGTAATTATGTATAAATATTTGGTGTGTGCAAATTATATCATCAAAACCATAAATACCGTAGATCTATATGCAGAAAATAAAACAGTGCTGTCTGCACTTACTGATAATAATCCAGAGCTACAGTATCTTCACAGCTTGATACCAGGCACGATACAGAAGTACAGGACAACAGTTAGCTCAGCTACAACGAGACCCGCCCTGTTTCTCTGCAGAATAAACAATAGCTGTCACGTGCGATAACATTGCTAAACCACGTGGCTGATCTTTCACTGCACTTCCATAGCTAGCTAGCTAGAGAGAAGAAGAAATTATGCTGTCAATTTTGAAGCTCTGAGCAAGTGGTCAAACTATTTGTCTGTATTGGTGGAGGCTGAAGACATGAGTCCATGGACAGGGACTACTGAGGAACCTTCATCAAGAACATTAACAAGGTACAGTTATTCATAAATATTAAATTACAAAGCGAGAGGTCATTTCTTTTTGGAGGTTTAGAAAAATTCCTGGTGTCGCATATTTAGAGGGTCGCATCTAATTGGAGGTTACTCTACTATCCTCGATTACAGGATGCTTAAAATTATATTGTTTCTAGCGGCCTGGAATCGAGGCTGTGGTTTGACCTCTATTTAGGACGCGACATATAAAAATAATTGTCACACGCAGCAGTCGCTACTTTTAGAGGTCAGAATATTACCTAAGATCGAGGGTGTCGCATATTTGGAGGGTGGCCTTAAATTGAACAAGTACGGTACTTGTGTATAATGTGTAGTTGGTTATAATGTGGACCCTAACTTTGGTCTTGTACATGATACCCAGGTATGTACCCACACAGAGTTCACACCAAGTAACATAAAAGCAAACACTTAAAAACTGTTTTAATACAGAGATACTACACGTAGGAACAGAGCCGACCGACGTGGAGACGGTTACTATCGCTACTGAAGAGGTGGTACCCAGTTCACAGTTTGAGATAGAGATAAGTCAGAGTGATGATGGGGAGAGTGTGGAGCAGCTACAGGCCAGTGACTTGGGCCCTAACTTTGGCCTTGTGCATGATACCCAGGTAACACACACACACAGTTCACACCAAGTAACATATAAAAACTAGCACTTAAAAACGCTTTTTTAAAGGTATCCGGCTTCTAAGACGTTTCGTTTTCGTATTATTTTCGCTTTCGTATTACATGGTTAGAATTTGCATGATGGTAACTACCTCCCAAATAACGAACACACACACACACCACACACACACACACACACTTGTTGTTCCTGCCCACTCACACAGGAGGTCCACACGCTAACTAGCGATGATGGTTTGCCCTCTGACATGACCTCTGAGGATAGCTCCACCCTCAACGCTATAGGCCACGAATGCAGCATGGTGGACAGACCACCCCCTTTCAGAGTCTGGCCAAAAATTAATGGTGAATAAAGAAGGCCAAATTTATCAGTGTGACGATTGCTTTTTTGCCAAATCCAGAAGTTATAGTCCTCGATAAGTTATCCAAGTGCTTGTACGTACTAATTACATGTAGAACCATGAGTATTATTGCTAATATTTGAGGTTTCTTGGAAGTGGTGTTGAGTTTTTACTATGTTGTTGTGTGTGTTGAGGTCCTCTGTATGTGATGATCCCACCATCCAGTAGTGCTGAGATACTGCATGCAATGGGTCGACCTATAGCACCCAAGATGAGCGGGATATCAACTATGGATTATCACACAGCCGACCCCATCGTTCAAATGCAGTTGTGAGTACACAGTTCATGTGATTGCCTACCTCTGCATAACATGTATGACAGTATGTGTTAGGGAAAGCATCATTCTTGCTACATACAGTATTACTAGAATATTTTGCTCGTAAAAACCTTTGCCAATTAGCAACAAAGTTGATCCTTTGCGATTGTGCTAACTATTGCGTTCTGGCAAGGATCGTGTGTATTTACCCGAAATTAGGTTTTGCGATTTTATTGTTTAAAAATTCGCATATGCTCATAAAACATTCTAGTAATACGGTAACTGTGAGGAGTGTTGTTATTATGGTGGTTGGTTTGCAGGTCTGGGGATATGGCCGCCAACAGGGAAGCTCAGAGGAAGGCTACACACAATGAAGGTGATGCAAATTCAATACTGAAAGTTAGAGTGTACAACAGATGTACATGTACTTATGTGGTCATAATCAAATAGAAGCATTTCCCACAAAATACAGTTAACGAAGCTTTAATATCAAATCTGCCACTTCTAAAACTAATAACATATTTGTGTGGAGGCTATCCATCCATGCTGTAAACGTCTTAGTGTGTGTGTCTGTTCATGTGTGTACTAAAGTACTATTGAAAGCCATCGAAATATCTACTAACTTGGTTTTTTTTAAGCCTAAATTTCCTAATATTATTGCTAAGCATGCATTAGTGTAGAGCACAGTGTTATGTTAGTTACTAGTATCATAGAATCCAGCAGAGGCCATCGTATATAACACATGTAGTTAGTTGCACATAAAATTAATAATTTATGCTATTTTTTAATAGCTAAGCATGTTTTTTTGTTATCTCCACGTTCATGTCTCACCCTCACGTCATGTTTCCCTGACTGCAGTATGTGTACAGCAAGGGAACGGTACTGGACAAGACAGTCTGGCACCTTCGCAAGCACAACCTATGCACTTGTCAGCTTCGTCACAATTCTCTCCCCTCTTACAATCATCGCTGCCGACTGGAGCCTCTAATCCAAACACACCACTCTTAAGCTCACTCGTACAAACTCTATCCTCCATTGCGAGCACGACCACTTCTCCGTCCACTCCTGTACCGAAATCCTCCATGCTGTCACAAGCCAACAACAATGGCGGTGGTGGTGGTGGTGGTCTCTCTGCCGCGGCTGGTGCTAGTCTGCTCAACACTCTGATTCTGGCTCAGAATGTGCTCACAAGCAACTCAAGTGCTGGTAGCCCCGGGCAAGATTCAATGTCTATGGAAACGGTGGACCAATCCTCTCAACAGTAGTGTACAGTATATTATAATTGTGGACTGTTTATACTGTTCTAGTTTTAACGTGTGTTTTTTAGTAATCTCTCCTTCACTTACTATAGCTACATTGTCAGTATTATTATGTATACATAGTTTTTATACATGATATTTGTGTGGAGCTCTTTGAGAAAAATATTGTAGCAAAGCCCATTTATATGTAACCACGCCCATTATAATTATGTGCAGCGTAGCCTCCATCTCAAGCCGCACTTCCTCGAAAGTTGGCCTGGTAATCGACTGCTTGTGCATGAGCTAACCATTAGCTGGCATTGAGAAGAACCTTCATCAAGAACAAGGTACGTGTGTATAATGTGTAGTATATGCAGTGCAATGAGTTGACTGTGTACTATTGAATGTACAGTACAAAGAATGGGAACCTAGCATGCTTACTAGTCTGTATGTACATGCACTTGTATACAAGGTATGCTTCAATGTATGCAGTTTAGGTGTGTACAGGGAAACGTGTGTCAATTGAGAACACTAGCTCACAATATTTGTACATGACATTGTACAGTACGTGTACCAGACCCTTCATCACACTACCAGTTTGAATGTGTCCATGTGTTGTTTATCCTGGCTACAGGACACTGCCGACGGTAGCACTTCAGTGCTCTAGTTCTAATTGTAGATTGACTGATCGATTTGTCTTCTGTACTATTGTAAGATAAGCCTACTATGCTGCTAAGAAAGAGAGGGGCCTCACGTAAACTGGCCACTCAGTGTGACTATGATCATGTGACTCTTTAACCCCTCAGTTCCCGAGCCCCACCCCTCACTGTCTGACTCGGAAGAGGAGATAGACTTTGTATTCTGGGAGAAGGCGTCCACCCTACCCTCGGACAAGACCCCAACCAAGGACCTGAACTTGTTATGAGACTGTTAAATATTATTTTGTCTGTTTTTGTACTATTTTCTGGCAATGTAATTATGTATGTACCACTTCATGTCATCATAATAACTATAATTATATGCGATAAAATTCTGTTGCAACCTTAATTGTCTCAACATAATAAAAAGAATATCAATATCGTTATAAACTCATCGCACAATTAAAGAGAAACAATTAACAAAATAACTAATTAGCACTTATAGAGAAGAAATCAACAGTTGGAATATAATCAGTAATTATAAACAGTTTTGTCTGTCCTCCGGCTACAATGACCTCTCCACTAGGAAGTACTGAGCATGTGCAGAAGTATCGTGCAGTAGGCAGGTCTCCCACTTTCACCCACCTCCTGGTGTCAGGCTGGTAGAGGTGGATCGATGAATTTAGGTAGTCTCTGTCGTCCCGTCCACCAACGGCTAATAGTGACCTCCCAATACTGAGAGGAGCTGACAACTCGAGTGGTGCTTCCTGTAAGGTCTGCCAGAGAGTGGGTGTGTCCAGGTTGGAAAGGGCTTTTGCAATGAGTTCATTGAGGTCGACGTGGTGCACTGTCTTGGTTGCACTCAGAGTGTGATCGAACCCTCCCATTAGGTAGAGGGTGTTTCCTATGAGAGTCGATTTCAGTTCTGATAGTGGGTTAGGTAGTGACTGAGCAATGTACCATCTTCTTGATGCCACGTCCAACACCTCCACAGAGGAGAGGACACGTACTTTATCATCATGCCCACCAGCTACAATGATGTAGTTGTTAAAGGAGACAGCTGTTGAGGAATGGCGAGCAATGTTCATTGGTGGGTACGGGTGAGTCCATTCCTCTGACTCAAACACTGCAAGTTGATTGGTTGGTTTGATGTCTATTGGATCATATCCTCCCATCAGCACTAGTCGATTAGCAAGTGACGTCATAGCGAAACACTCGGCAGTGTACTCTGGTAGTTCGGTCCATTGATCTTGATCGAGCTTCATCACTGTACACTCATCACGACCATTGTCTGCAAGCCCTCCACCAACATACACCGTGTCACCGATAACAACACTCTGTACCGAGCGACCCATCTTGATTGGCATATCTTTTCCTCTTCTCCATTTCAGAGTGAGTGGAGGTCTCAACTCTCTGGGAGGGGGACCCTGAATAATGAATGAGTGTAATTAGGATAGTGTCTACTAACAAGCGAGTGTTACTTGTAGCAATAATTGCATGCACACTAAATCACTTTCTCTAATTAGCTTAAGAGGCCACGCCCACCAGTCTAATAGAATGTACAGTACGATTATAAGAGATCAAAGCTTCTACTATAGCTCTGAAATAATATAATGGTGCATTTTGTCTCACCTGTCTCTGCTGTTGAATGATGGCGTCTCTCCTGACCAGCTCAGCATCTTTGTGCTCAATCTGTTCACTGTGTGTCTGTACAGGGGAACGTTGGTGGAATCTTTCACAGATGTGAATATCATTAATGAAAATAGAACGAGAACAAACAACAATTTACGCTAAAGGAAGTACATAATTATAGGCACACTCAAACGGATGTGTAGTTACGGCTTAACACATGAGACAGCATCCATGCATGTTAAGGTACAATACTATTGTTGCTGTGGGAATCTCATTATCACACTACATGTACGCACCATATTGACTGGTTGAGTGTTCTTGAACTCCCTCTTTGTTGCCTCCACTGGGTCCGAGCCTGTTGTCAGGTCAGCATCTAAAAAGTAAAAAAAATCAATACCAAAATAAAATGATTTTTGTGTTAGAGTTAGGGGTTAGTGGAAACGTAAAACACATACTTATATTTGACTCACAGATGTCCCTGGCAGATGGTCTCCTCCTCATGTCTTCTTGTAAACAACTGTCGATAAGCTTCCTCAACCTGTGTGTGTGAGGTATCTGGGCAACATGGAATGATCGATCTTCCACAGATTTGACTGTCTTCAGCTTGCAAACAATCTGCATCATAATCGCCCCAAGAGAGAACACATCCAAGCTATTATCGTAATTATCCTTGTCCAATCGAATAGCCTCGAGAGGTAGATACCCCATACGGTGACCAATGGCTGTAAGGGTGTGGCTAAGCTTGGAGGGATCATATAGCCGTGACATGCCAAAGTCGGAAATCTTTGCAACAGGCACTGGTCGTGTAAGTTTCAGTAAGACGTTATCGCCACAGAGGTCACGGTGGATAATCTTCTTGCTATGAATGTAGGCCAGACCACAAGCTATGTCTTTAGAGAGGCTAATTTCACATTTGCTAGTGAGGGACTCTTCATCAAGGCCAGAGAAATAGGATCTCAGATTGCAATCCATCAGCTCAACAACAAGGATTGTACTCCCTGATTTGGGGTGCTTGGCAGTCGACAAAAACTGGACAACATTTGGGTGCTGGAACGACTTGAGAAAATCACTTTCACGATCAATTGCATCGCTAGCTTCTTCGTTTTTACCGACTGGAATACTTGCCTGCATCTCCATAGCAATCTGATGTAGAAGTTTGATAGCACAAGGATTGCCCTTGAAGCTGCCTTTGAAGACTGCTCCAAATGCACCACTACCGAGTTCGTCTAGGAAAACAGTCAAATCATCGTTGATCTTCTGGCGGTTTTCGTCAACTAAAGAATATTGTGTGCATGAAAGATAACGTATTAACATGTATTATATATTAATGTGCCATTGGTACCTACTTTGTAATTTTATTCTTTTAGGATTGCTTGCACTAGGATGATCTTTCTCGATGGTCCTGGCTATGTGAACTTCACCCACGATGGGACTTGACAAAGCTTTGACAACATCTTCCCAGCTTCTCTCACCACCTTTCAGCCATTCTTTCAAACCCTCACGATAGCAGTCATCAGGATTGTTGCTCCAATCTTTCCCAATGCTGTCGATGGTATCCGAGGGTATCTCAAGAACCAGCAAGAAGTTTCTCCACTTGATTCGAGCATCAAACGTAGCTATGTATAGTTTTCCTAGATCTGCTATTGTGAGATAGTCAGACATCTTCTCTGTAGAGAGTGGAATAAGATGAATGTATAATAATTATATATTATGTCAGAATTAGTGTGTGCAAATTATATCATGCCATCTAAATCATGTACATGCAGTAAACAGTGCTGTCTGCACTCACTGATAATAATCCAGAGGCTCTGTACAGTACAGTATCTTCACAGCATGATACAGAAATACAGAAAAAGCAGCTAACAAGACAGGCCCTCTTTCTCTGCAGAATAAACAATAATCTGTCACGTGCAATAACACATACATTACTAAACCACGTGGTGCTTCAAAAGAAACAGAAGAGAAGAAATTGTGCAGTCAGTTTTGAAGCTCTGAACATGTGGTCAAACTATTTATCTGTATTGGTGGAGGCTGAAGACATGAGTCCATGGACAGGGACTACTGAGGAACCTTCATCAAGAACAAGGTACATGTTAATATTAATGTGTAGTTAACTTTGGCCTTGTGCATGATACCCAGGTAACACATACACACACAGTTCCAAGTAACATATAAAGAACATATAAAGCTAGCACTTAAAAACAAGGTCTCCTAAGACGTTTCGTTTTCGTTCACTTTCGTATTACATGGTTAGAATTTGCATGATGGTAACTACCTCCCAAATAACGAACACACACACACACACACTTGTTGTTCCCGCCCACTCACACAGGAGGTCCACACGCTAACTAGCGATGATGGTTTGCCCTCTAACATGACCTCTGAGGATGGCTCCACCCTCAACGCTATAGGCCACGCCCTCATCCAGATGCAGCAAGGTGGACAGACCACCCCCTCATCTCAGTTCCTCATCACTAGGAGCACCTCATCTGGTTCAGAGTCTGGCCAAAATGGTGAGTAATGGAGGCCAAATTTATCAGTGTGACGATACATTTTTTGAGGTAAATCCAAAAGTTATTGGCTTCGATAAGTTATCCAAGTGCTTGTACATACTAATTACATGTAGAACCATGAGTATTATTGCTAATGTTTGATATAAAATAATTATAAAATAAGGTTTCTTGGAAGTGGTGTTGAAAAATAGTCAGTTTTTACTATGTTGTTGTGTGTGTTCAGGTCCTCTGTATGTGATGATCCCACCATCCAGTAGTGCTGAGATACTGCATGCAATGGGTCGACTATAGCACCCAAGATGAGCGGGATATCAACTATGGATTATCACACGGCCGACCCCATCGTTCAAATGCAGTTGTGAGTACACAGTTCATGTGATTGCCTACCTCTGCATAACATGTATGACAGTATGTGTTAGGGAAAGCATCATTCTTGCTACATACAGTATTACTAGAATATTTTGCTGTTGGTGAAAAACCTTTGCGAATCAGCCAAATCGGCAACCCTTTGCGATCTAACTATTGCGTTCGGCAAGGATCGTGTGTATTTACCCAAAATTAGGTTTTGCAATTTTATTGTTTAAAAATTCGCATAATTATGCTCGTAAACATTCTAGTAATACGGTAACTGTGAGGAGTGTTGTTATTATGGTGGTTGGTTTGCAGGTCTGGGGATATGGCGGCCAACAGGGAAGCTCAGAGGAAGGCTACACACAATGAAGGTGCTGCAAATTCAATACTGAAAGTTAGAGTGTACAACAGATGTACATGTACGTACGTGGTCATAATCAAATAGAAGCATTTCCCACAAAGTACAGTTACGAAGCTTTAACATCAAATCTGCCACTTCTAAAACTAGTGTTCAAGCTGGCGCTGTGCTAATGCCTCTCGCCATGTTTTTGCTTTCGCTCAAAAGTATTAGAGTGTTATCTATAATGAATTTTATATTAAAGTTAGCTTATCTATATAAAGTCACTGAGAAGAAAAGACTTATTTACATGCATCTATTGTTGTTATTTATTGTATTATGTGGCTTACCAGGACCTCAAGAAAGAAGAAAATTGATTCTTCCAGGATCTGTAGTTCAGTGTATATAATATCTAAGAAGAAAAGACCTGTGTACATGCATATTGTTATCTATATTGTTATATGGTAGTGTTTTGTGGCTAATACCAGGCCCTCAAGACAAAGATGATTTTGCCAGAAGAATCTGGATCTTGGATATCACACATGGGGAATGAGCGCGCATGCGCATTACATACACAGGAATAATTAAAGGGTGTGTCCAAAGAGATAAATGGCTACTGCTAGCTAGCTGTTTTAACAGATATTTTCTGAGTATTGTAGCTAACAAAAAGCTAGCGCTTTACTGCAAGGCTAACTCATATGTTGAATAGAAAGTTTGTGAGGACAGATGATGCTATGAAAGATTCTGAAGAGACTGCAACAGCCTTCAATGTGAGTCAAACTAGCCATAACTCAAGAAAGAAGCTTTAGTTTGCTAATCCAAGAATCAAAATCCAAGAGAACGTGGCTAGAAGCCTATAGAAGCTGTTAGTTTTCGTCGCATTGCAACCGTTGAGCAGTTATAGCTGGAATACCCACACAGACAGACAGACAGACACACACACAGTCAGCTTTACCGTATCTCTCGTGCGGCTACGCCTCGAGGCATAACTAATAACTTGTTTTGTAGAGGCTATCTAATGCTGTAAACGCATCCTTAATTATGCCTTGGTTTTTATACTGTACAGTGGTGTACGTGTGTGTGTGTGAGGTCAAGGTTCATTCATTTTGCCAATTGGCTCAGCTTCATTGTACATGCCCTAAACACGATAATTACCAGTTGTTGTTGTTCTTCCCACGCCCAGTTGAGCGTTGTTGGCGTCGGGACAGGATCAACGAGCTCATCAAGATACTGGCTCAGATAGTGCCTGCTTGTCAGAAGAAAGACGCAACTATACTGGTTGCATTGTCGGGGTGAGTGTGTGTGTCTGTTCATGTGTATACTAAAGTACTATTGAAAGCCATCGAAATAACTACTAACTTGGTTTTTTTTAAGCCTAAATTTCTTAATATTATTGCTAAGCTTTTTTAAGCATGCATTAGTGTAGAGCACAGTGTTATGTTAGTTACTAGTATCATAGAATCCAGCAGAGGCCATCGTATATAACACATGTAGTTAGTTACACATAAAATATAATTGCTATTTTTTAACAGCAACTAAGTATGTTTTTTTGTTATCTCCACGTACATGTCTCACCCTCACGTCATGTTTCCCTGACTGCAGTATGTGTACAGTATGTGTACAGCAAGGGAACGGTACTGGACAAGACAGTGGACTACTTGAAAGAGCTCGTATTTCAATCCTCTCAACAGTAGTGTACAGTATATATTATAAATGCTGTCACAAACCAACAACAATGGCGGTGGTAGTGGTGGTGGTCTCTCTGCCGCGGCTGCTGCTAGTCTGCTCAACACTCTGATTCTGGCTCAGAATGTGCTCACAAGCAACTCAAGTGCTGGTAGCCCCGGGCAAGATTCAATGTCTATGGAAACGGTGGACCAATCCTCTCAACAGTAGTGTACAGTGTATTATAATTGTGGACTGTTTATACTGTTCTAGTTTTAACGTGTGTTTTTTAGTAATCTCTCCTTCACTTACTATAGCTACATTGTCAGTATTATTATGTATACATAGTTTTTATACATGATATTTGTGTGGAGCTCTTTCAGAAGAATATTGTAGCAAAGCCCATTTATATGTAACCACGCCCATTATAATTATGTGCAGCCTAGCCTCCATCTCAAGCCGCACTTCCTAGAAAGTTAGCCTGGTAATCGACTGCTTGTGCATGAGCTAACCATTAGCTGGCATTGAGAAGAACCTTCATCAAGAACAAGGTACTTGTGTATAATGTGTAGTTATGCAGTGCAATGAGTTGACTGTGTACTATTGAATGTACAGTACAAAGAATGGGAACCTAGCATGCTTACTTGTCTGTATGTACATGCACTTGTATACAAGGTATGCTTCAATGTATGCAGTTTAGGTGTGTACAGGGAAACGTGTGTCAATTGAGAACACTAGCTCACAATATTTGTACATGACATTGTACAGTACGTGTACCAGACCCTTCATCACACTACCAGTTTGAATGTATCCATGTGTTGTTTATCCTGGCTACAGGACACTGCCGAGGGTAGCACTTCAGTGCTCTAGTTCTAATTGTAGATTGACTGATCGATTTGTCTTCTGTACTATTGTTTGATTTTTCCGCCCCTCATCTTTTCCGCCCCCCAGTTATGTGGCCATTTTTCAGCCCGGCCAAGTGTTGAGGAGACAAGAAGAGGCACTGAGAATGGAGGTAGAGGTACAGAGTACATTAGCTGGAAAATGCATTTGTGTCATACTTTGTAGAGTCCCTTAAAGTCATTCAAGGTCAGCTATAGTGTGTCCTATTTGAGGTGTGCAATGTACAATCATGTACGACCCCCCCCCCCACACACACACACACACACACCTTTAGGCGTACTATGCTGCTAAGAAGGCCACTCAGTGTGACTATGACCGTGTGACTCTTTAACCCCTCAGTTCCATTAGGATAACTGGGGGCCGGAAAAGATAAGCCTACTATGCTGCTAAGAAAGAGAGGGGCCTCACGTAAACTGGCCACTCAGTGTGACTGTGATCATGTGACTCTTTAACCCCTCAGTTCCCGAGCCCCACCCCTCACTGTCTGACTCGGAAGAGGAGATAGACTTTGTATTCTGGGAGAAGGCGTCCACCCTACCCTCGGACAAGACCCCAACCAAGGACCTGAACTTGTTATGAGACTGTTAAATATTATTTTGTCTGTTTTTGTACTATTTTCTGGCAATGTAATTATGTATGTACCACTTCATGTCATCATAATAACTATAATTAAATTCTGTTGCAACTTAATTTTCTCAACATGATAAAAATAATATCAATATCGTTATAAACTCATCGCACAATTAAAGAGAAACAATTAACAAAATAACTAATTAGCACTTATAGAGAAGAAATCAACAGTTTGAATATAAGTAAACATTAGTATATTAGTATAATAATTTGTCCGTCCTCCGGCTACAATGACCTCTCCACTAGGAAGCACTGAGCATGTGCAGCAGTATCGTGCAGTAGGCAGGTCTCCCACTTTCACCCACCTCCTGGTGTCAGGCTGGTAGAGGTGGATTGATGAACTTGGGTTGAATCTGTCGTCCCGTCCACCAACGGCTAATAGTGACCTCCCAATACTGAGAGGAGCTGAGAGCACGAGTGGTACTTCCTGTAAGGTCTGCCAGAGAGTGGGTATGTCCAGGTTGGAAAGGGCCTTTGCAATGAGTTCACTGAGGTCGACGTGATGCACTGTCTTGGTTGCCGTCACATTTTGATCACACCCTCCCATTAGGTAGAGGGTGTTTCCTATGAGAGTCGATTTCAGTGATGATCGTGGGTTAGGTAGTGACTGAGCAATGTACCATCTTCTTGATGCCACGTCCAACACCTCCACAGAGGAGATACGTCCTTTATCATCATCCCCACCAGCTACAATGATGTAGTTGTTGAAGGAGACAGCTGTTGAGAAATGGCGAGCAATGTTCATTGGTGGGTACGGGTGAGGCCATTCCCCTGATTCAAACACTGCAAGCTGATTGGTGGGTTTGTTGTTTCTTGAATCAAATCCTCCCACCAGCACTAGTCGATTAGCGAGTGATGTCATAGCGAAGTACTTGGCAGTGTACTCTGGTAGTTTGGTCCATTGATCTTGCTCCAGCTTCATCACTGTACAGCTATTACGATCATCGCCTGCATCACCTCCACCAACATACACTGCGTCACCGATAACAACACTCTGTACCGAGTAGCCCATCTCGATTGGCATGTCTTTTCTTTTTCTCCATTTCAGAGTGAGTGGAGGTCTCAACTCTCTGGGAGGGGGACCCTGAATAATGAATGAGTGTAATTAGGATAGTGTCTACTAACAAGCGAGTGTTACTTGTAGCAATAATTGCATGCACACTAAATCACTTTCTCTAATTAACTTAAGAGGCCACACCCACCAGTCTAATAGAATGTACAGTACGATTATAAGAGATCAAAGCTTCTACTATAGCTCTGCAATAATATAATGGTGCATTTTGTCTCACCTGTCTCTGCTGTTGAATGATGGCGTCTCTCCTGACCAGCTCAGCATCTTTGTGCTCCCTGTGAGCCTGTACAGGGGAACGTTGGTGGAAATCTAAAACACAGACGTGAATATCATTGTAGAAATTCTACAACAGAACGAGACAATCTTCACTAAAGGAAGTACATAATTATAGGCACACTCAAACGGATGTGTAGTTACGGCTTAACACATGAGACAGCATCCATGCATGTTAAGGTACAATACTATTGTTGCTGTGGGAATCTCATTCACACACTACATGTACGCACCTTCTTGACTGGTTGAGTGTCCTTTGACTCCCTCTTTGTTGCCTCCACTGGGTTCGAGCCACTTGTCAGGTCAACATCTGCAGCTAAGTTATTATCTGGTTGAGTGTCCTTCCGAGGTTGTATCTGCAGAGATTTCACTAGATGATTAATTTCTCTGGGTTGAACTTCAAACTGTTCTTGTTTAGGAGTGGTCACTTCTTCTAGTCCACAAACTTGCTCAGCTTGAAGCCGATCGATAGATGCTTGTGAATGAGTGTCTTTCTCAGATACTTGATGTAAAAGTTGATTTACTTGAGTGTCCTTGGACTCCCTCTTTGTTGCCTCCACTGTGTCAGAGTGGCTTGTCAGTGAAGCATCTAAAGTAAAAGTTAAATCTTCAATAAGGAATTTTTTCCGAATAAAATTTCGGAATCGTACAACACACAAATTGACTTACAAATTATTTGCGGTAAAATGTACAACACTAATTGACTTACATATGTCCCTGGCAGATGGTCTCCTCCTCATGTCTTCTTGCAAACAACTGTCGATAAGCTTCCTCAACTTGTGTGTGTGAGGGACCTGGGCAACATGGTCTAATCGATCTTCCACAGATTTGACTGTCTTCAGCTTGCAAACGATCTGTACCATAATCGCCCCAAGGGAAAACACATCCACGCTATTATCGTAAGTCTCCTTGTCCAATCGAATAGCCTCGAGAGGTAGATACCCCATACGGTGACCAACGGCCGTGAGGGTGTGGCTAAGCTTGGAGGGATCATATAGCCGTGACATGCCAAAGTCGGAAATCTTTGCAACAGGCACTGGCAGTGTTAGCTTCAGCAAGACGTTATCGCCACAGAGGTCACGGTGGATAATCTGCTTGCTGTGAATGTAGGCCAGACCACAAGCCATGTCTTTGGACAGGCTAATTTCACATTCGCTAGTGATAGACTCTTCATCAAGGCCGGAGAAATAGGATCTCAGATTGCAATCCATCAGCTCAACAACGAGGATTGTACCACCTGATTTGGGATGCTTAGCTGTCGATAAATACTGAACAACGTTTGGGTGCTGGAGTGACTGGAGATACTCACACTCACGATCAAATGCTTTGCTGGATTCTTCACTTTTACCGGCTGGGAAACCTGTCTGCATTTCTACAGCCTCGTAAATCAGAAGTTTGACCGCACAAATCTCGCTCCTGTAGCTGCCTTTGAAGACTGCTCCAAATGCACCTTTACCGAGAGGTTCGTTTAAGAAAACAGTCAAATCATTGTTGATCTTCTGGCGGTTTTGGTCAACTGTAGAACATTGTGTGTGTGTGTGTGTGTGGGGGTGGGGGGGGTGAATATTATATTATATATAGCAGCTAACGAACTAAGCATTATGACTGTATGATTCCTGTGCTGAACTAGTGCTTACCCTCTGACTTCACATCAGTAGGATTGCTTGCATCAGTAGACTGTAGATGATCTTTCTCGATGGTATTAGCTATGCCAACGTGGCCCACAATGGGACTGGACAAAGCTTTGACAACATCTTCCCAGCGTCTCTCTTCACCTTTCAGCCATTCTTTCAAACCCTCACGATAGCATTCATCAGGATTGTCTCGCCATTTCGTACCAATACTATCGATGGTATCCGAGGGTACGTCAAGAATAAGCAAGATGTTTCGCCACTTAATTCGAGCATTAAACGTGACAAGGTACAATTTCTTTAGATCTGCTATCGTGAGATAGTCAGACATCTTCTCTGTAGAGTGTGGAATAAGATAAGAAATGATATGAAGGTCATGTAATTATGTTTAAATATTTGGTGTGTGCAAATTATATCATCAAAACCATGTACCGTAGATCTATATGCAGAAAATAAAACAGTGCTGTCTGCGCTTACTGATAATAATCCAGAGCTACAGTATCTTCACAGCTTGATACCAGGCACGATACAGAAATACAGGACAACAGCTAGCTCAGCTACAACGAGACCCGCCCTCTTTCTCTGCAATAAACAATAGCTGTCACGTGCGATACCATTGCTAAACCACGTGGCTGGTCTTTCACTGCTAGCTAGAGAGAAGAAGAAATTGTGCAGTCAGTTTTGAAGCTCTGAGCAAGTGGTCAAACTATTTGTCTGTATTGGTGGAGGCTGAAGACATGAGTCCATGGACAGGGACTACTGAGGAACCTTCATCAAGAACATTAACAAGGTACAGTTATTCATAAATATTAAATTACAAAGCGAGAGGTCATTTCTTTTTGGAGGTTTAGAAAAATTCCTGGTGTCGCATATTTAGAGGGTCGTATCTAATTGGAGGTTACTCTACTATCCTCGATTATAGGATGCTTAAAATTATATTGTTTCTAGCGGCCTGGAATCGAGGCTGTGGTTTGACCTCTATTTAGGACGCCACATAAAAAATAATTGTCACACGCAGCAGTCGCTACTTTTAGAGGTCAGAATATTACCTAAGATCGAGGGTGTCACATATTTGGAGGGTCGCCTTAAATTGAACAAGTACGGTACTTGTGTATAATGTGTAGTTGGTTATAATGTGGGCCCTAACTTTGGTCTTGTGCATGATACCCAGGTATGTACCCACACAGAGTTCACACCAAGTAACATAAAAGCAAACACTTAAAAACTGTTTTAATACAGAGATACTACACGTAGGGACAGAGCCGACCGACGTGGAGACGGTTACTATCGTTACTGAAGAGGTGGTACCCAGTTCACAGTTTGAGATAGAGATAAGTCATAGTGATGATGGGGAGAGTGTGGAGCAGCTACAGGCCAGTGACTTGGGCCCTAACTTTGGCCTTGTGCATGATACCCAGGTAACACACACACACACAATTCACACCAAGTAACATATAAAAACTAGCACTTTAAACGGTTTTTTAAAGGTATCCTAGGACGTTTCGTTTTCGTATTATTTTCGCTTTCGTATTACATGGTTAGAATTTGCATGATGGTAACTACCTCCCAAATAACGAACACACACACACACACACACACGCTTGTTGTTCCCGCCCACTCACACAGGAGGTCCACACGCTAACTAGCGATGATGGTTTGCCCTCTGACATGACCTCTGAGGATGGCTCCACCCTCAACGCTATAGGCCACGCCCTCATCCAGATGCAGCAAGGTGGACAGACCACCCCCTCATCTCAGTTCCTCATCACTAGGAGCACCTCATCTGGTTCAGAGTCTGGCCAAAATGGTGAGTAATGGAGGCCAATTTTATCAGTGTGACGATACATTTTTTGGGGCAAATCCAAAAGTTATATATAGGCCTCGATAAGTTATCCAAGTGCTTGTACATACTAATTACATGTAGAACCATGAGTATTATTGCTAATGTTTGATATAAAATAATTATAAAATAAGGTTTCTTGGAAGTGGTGTTGAAAAATAGTCAGTTTTTACTATGTTGTTGTGTGTGTTGAGGTCCTCTGTATGTGATGATCCCACCATCCAGTAGTGCTGAGATACTGCATGCAATGGGTCGACCTATAGCACCCAAGATGAGCGGGATATCAACTATGGATTATCACACGGCCGACCCCATCGTTCAAATGCAGTTGTGAGTACACAGTTCATGTGATTGCCTACCTCTGCATAACATGTATGACAGTATGTTAGGGAAAGCATCATTCTTGCTACATACCGTATTACTAGAATATTTTGCTGTTGGTGAAAAACCTTTGCGAATCAGCCAAATCGGCAACCCTTTGCGATCTAACTATTGCGTTCTGGCAAGGATCGTGTGTATTTACCCAAAATTAGGTTTTGCAATTTTATTGTTTAAAAATTCGCATAATTATGCTCGTAAACATTCTAGTAATACGGTAACTGTGAGGAGTGTTGTTATTATGGTGGTTGGTTTGCAGGTCTGGGGATATGGCGGCCAACAGGGAAGCTCAGAGGAAGGCTACACACAATGAAGGTGCTGCAAATTCAATACTGAAAGTTAGAGTGTACAACAGATGTACATGTACGTACGTGGTCATAATCAAATAGAAGCATTTCCCACAAAGTACAGTTACGAAGCTTTAACATCAAATCTGCCACTTCTAAAACTAGTGTTCAAGCTGGCGCTGTGCTAATGCCTCTCGCCATGTTTTTGCTTTCGCTCAAAAGTATTAGAGTGTTATCTATAATGAATTTTATATTAAAGTTAGCTTATCTATATAAAGTCACTGAGAAGAAAAGACTTATTTACATGCATCTATTGTTGTTATTTATTGTATTATGTGGCTTACCAGGACCTCAAGAAAGAAGAAAATTGATTCTTCCAGGATCTGTAGTTCAGTGTATATAATATCTAAGAAGAAAAGACCTGTGTACATGCATATTGTTATCTATATTGTTATATGGTAGTGTTTTGTGGCTAATACCAGGCCGTCAAGACAAAGATGATTCTGCCAGGAGGATCTGGATCTTGGATATCACACGTGGGGAATGAGCGCGCATGCGCATTACATCCACAGGAATAATTAAAGGGTGTGTCCAAAGAGATAAATGGCTACTGCTAGCTAGCTGTTTTAACAGATATTTTCTGAGTATTGTAGCTAACAAAAAGCTAGCGCTTTAGTGCAAGGCTAACTCATATATTGAATAGAAAGTTTGTGAGGACAGATGATGCTATGAAAGATTCTGAAGAGACTGCAACAGCCTTCAATGTGAGTCAAACTAGCCATAACTCGAGAAAGAAGCTTTAGTTTGCTAATCCAAGAATCATAATCCAAGAGAACGTGGCTAGAAGCCTATAGAAGCTGTTAGTTTTCGTCGCATTGCAACCATTGAGCAGTTATAGCTGGAATACACAGACAGACAGACAGACAGACACACACAGTCAGCTTTACCGTATCTCTCGTGCGGCTACGCCTCGAGGCATAACTAATAACTTGTTTTGTAGAGGCTATCTAATGCTGTAAACGCATTCTTAATTATTAATTATGCCTTGGTTTTTATACTGTACAGTGGTGTACGTGTGTGTGTGTGAGGTCAAGGTTCATTCATTTTGCCAATTGGCTCAGCTTCATTGTATACATGCCCTAAACACGATAATTACCAGTTGTTGTTGTTCTTCCCACGCCCAGTTGAGCGTCGGCGTCGGGACAGGATCAACGAGCTCATCAAGATACTGGCTCAGATAGTGCCTGCTTGTCAGAAGAAAGACGCAACTATACTGGTTGCATTGTCGGGGTGAGTGTGTGTGTCTGTGAGTGTGTGTACTAAAGTACTATTGAAAGCCATCGAAATAACTACTTACTTGGTTTTTTTTAAGCCTAAATTTCTTAATATTATTGCTAAGCTTTTTTAAGCATGCATTAGTGTAGAGCACAGTGTTATGTTAGTAGTAGCATAGAATCCAGCAGAGTTCATCGTATATAACACATGTAGTTAGTTACACATAAAATATAATTGCTATTTTTTAACAGCAACTAAGTATGTTTTTTTGTTATCTCCACGTACATGTCTCACCCTCACGTCATGTTTCCCTGACTGCAGTATGTGTACAGCAAGGGAACGGTACTGGACAAGACAGTGGACTACTTGAAAGAGCTCGTATTTCAATCCTCTCAACAATAATGTATAGTATATATTATAAATGCTGTCACAAGCCAACAACAATGGCGGGGGTGGTGGTGGTGGTGGTCTCTCTGCCGCGGCTGCTGCTAGTCTGCTCAACACTCTGATTCTGGCTCAGAATGTGCTCACAAGCAACTCAAGTGCTGGTAGCCCCGGGCAAGATTCAATGTCTATGGAAACGGTGGACCAATCCTCTCAACAGTAGTGTACAGTATATTATAATTGTGGACTGTTTATACTGTTCTAGTTTTAACGTGTGTTTTTTAGTAATCTCTCCTTCACTTACTATAGCTACATTGTCAGTATTATTATGTATACATAGTTTTTATACATGATATTTGTGTGGAGCTCTTTGAGAAAAATATTGTAGCAAAGCCCATTTATATGTAACCACGCCCATTATAATTATGTGCAGCCTAGCCTCCTTCTCAAGCGGCACTTCCTCGAAAGTTGGCCTGGTAATCGACTGCTTGTGCATGAGCTAACCATTAGCTGGCATTGAGAAGAACCTTCATCAAGAACAAGGTACGTGTGTATAATGTGTAGTTATGCAGTGCAATGAGTTGACTGTGTACTATTGAATGTACAGTACAAAGAATGGGAACCTAGCATGCTTACTAGTCTGTATGTACATGCACTTGTATACAATGTATGCAGTTTAGGTGTGTACAGGGAAACGTCTGTCAATTGAGAACACTAGCTCACAATATTTGTACATGACATTGTACAGTACGTGTACCAGACCCTTCATCACACTACCAGTTTGAATGTGTCCATGTGTTGTTTATCCTGGCTACAGGACACTGCCGAGGGTAGCACTTCAGTGCTCTAGTTCTAATTGTAGATTGACTGATCGATTTGTCTTCTGTACTATTGTTTGATTTTTCCGCCCCTCATCTTTTCCGGCCCCCAGTTATGCAGCCATTTTTCAGCCCGGCCAAGTGTTGAGGAGACAAGAAGAGGCACTGAGAATGGAGGTAGAGGTACAGAGTACATTAGCTGGAAAATGCATTTGTGTCATACTTTGTAGAGTCCCTTAAAGTCATTCAAGGTCAGCTATAGTGTGTCCTATTTGAGGTGTGCAATGTACAATCATGTACGACCCCCCCCCCCCCACACACACACACACACACCTTTAGGCGTACTATGCTGCTAAGAAGGCCACTCAGTGTGACTATGACCGTGTGACTCTTTAACCCCTCAGTTCCATTAGGATAACTGGGGGCCAGAAAAGATAAGCCTACTATGCTGCTAAGAAAGAGAGGGGCCTCACGTAAACTGGCCACTCAGTGTGACTATGATCATGTGACTCTTTAACCCCTCAGTTCCCGAGCCCCACCCCTCACTGTCTGACTCGGAAGAGGAGATAGACTTTGTATTCTGGGAGAAGGCGTCCACCCTACCCTCGGACAAGACCCCAACCAAGGACCTGAACTTGTTATGAGGCTGTTAAATATTATTTTGTCTGTTTTTGTACTATTTTCTGGCAATGTAATTATGTATGTACCACTTCATGTCATCATAATAACTATAATTATGCGATAAAATTCTGTTGCAACTTAATTGTCTCAACATAATAAAAAGAATATCAATATCGTTATAAACTCATCGCACAATTAAAGAGAAACAATTAACAAAATAACTAATTAGCACTTATAGTGAAGAAACCAACAGTTGGACTAAAAGTAAGCAGATATGCACTTGTCTGTCCTCCGGCTACAATGACCTCTCCACTAGGAAGTACTGAGCATGTGCAGAAGTATCGTGCAGTAGGCAGGTCTCCCACTTTCACCCACCTCCTTGTGTCAGGCTGGTAGAGGTGGATCGATGAACTTGGGTTGGCTCTGTCGTCTCGTCCACCAACGGCTAATAGTGACCTCCCAATACTGAGAGGAGCTGACAACTCGAGTGGTGCTTCCTGTAAGGTCTGCCAGAGAGTGGGTGTGTCCAGGTTCGAATGGGCCTTTGCAACGAGTTCAGTGAGGTCGACGTGGTACACTGTCTTGGTTGCACTCCGAGTGTGATCCCACCCTCCCATTAGGTAGAGGGTGTTTCCTATGAGAGTAGATTTCAGATGTGATCGTGGGTTAGGTAGTGACTGAGCAATGTACCATCTTCTTGATGCCACGTCCAACACCTCCACAGAGGAGGTACGTCTTTTATCATCATGCCCACCAGCTACAATGATGTGGTTGTTGAAGGAGACAGCTGTTGAGAAATCACGAGCAATGTTCATTGGTGGGTACGGGTGAGTCCATTCCCCTGACTCAAACACTGCAAGTTGATTGGTGCGTTTTTTGTTTCTTGGATCATATCCTCCCACCAGCACTAGTCGATTAGCGAGTGATGTCATAGCGAAGTACCAGGCAGTGTACTCTGGTAGTTTGGTCCATTGATCTTGCTCGAGCTTCATCACTGTACACATGTCACGATTATTGCCTGCATTACCTCCACCAACATACACCGTGTCACCGATAACAACACTCTGTACCGAGTCACCTATCTTGATTGGCATGTCTTTTCCTCTTCTCCATTTCAGAGTGAGTGGAGGTCTCAACTCTCTGGGAGGGGGACCCTGAATAATGAATGAGTGTAATTAGGATAGTGTCTACTAACAAGCGAGTGTTACTTGTAGCAATAATTGCATGCACACTAAATCACTTTCTCTAATTAGCTTAAGAGGCCACGCCCACTAGTCTAATAGAATGTACAGTACGATTATAAGAGATCAAAGCTTCTACTATAGCTCTGCAATAATATAATGGTGCATTTTGTCTCACCTGTCTCTGCTGTTGAATGATGGCGTCTCTCCTGACCAGCTCAGCATCTTTGTGCTCAATCTGCTCACAGTGAGCCTGTACAGGGGAACGTTGGTGGAAATCTAAAACACAGACGTGAATATCATTGTGGAAATTCTACAACAGAACGAGAACAATCAACAATTTGCGCTAAATGAAGTACATAATTATAGGCACACTCAAACAGATGTGTAGTTACGGCTTAACACATGAGACAGCATCCATGCATGTTAAGGTACAATACTATTGTTGCTGTGGGAATCTCATTATCACACTACATGTACGCACCTTCTTGACTGGTTGAGTGTCCTTTGACTCCCTCTTTGTTGCCTCCACTGTGTCCGAGCCTCTTGTATCTAAAAGAAAGATTATAGGATATCAAGTTGGCCAAACACTCATACCTTTAGTGTCCTTCATTTGAGTGAAGGTTGTCATGCTCGTCCTTGTGTCTTTAGACATCTCCTCAACACCTTTTAGTTTGAGTTTGCTCAGATCCCTGTACGTGACATGTACATACTTGTAATTATTATAATAATACGAATATTATATTCATGTAACTAAATTATAGGGCCCATGCTTGTTAATTAAGTTATGGTATAATTATGCAGAGTACGGGTATATAGTACCTTTTCAAGAACTTACTGTACCAGCAGAAATGTCTCCACCTCATCCGTACTTCCACAGGTGAGAACTTTGACCCCCATCGCACTGAGAGCTGCCTGTACAGTAGGGGACACTGGGTAGATACGCTTGGCAACAGCTACAGTGACGAGAAAGTGGAGCTCCAAGCAGCCTTGTTTGATTGAACAGAGTTGTAGCGCTGCTCTTTGTAGACCAAGTGCTTCAGCAATTCTCGGAGTCAGCCTTTTCACATACTCCAGTGTGGCTATTCGCTCAGTGCACTTGATAACAAACACTTTAGCCGTTTTGATACGAGATTTTGAAGAGAAAGCTTCGGCCGGAACTTCAAACACATTTCGCTGGCAGAACTGATCAAGTGCAGAGCAATACTCACGCAGTTGTGTTTGGTCGTCTGGTGATCCCAGCAGCTCGATGAGGTACTCCACTATCTCATAGTTGAAAAAAGAGATGTAAGCACGTAGAGTCATGAAGACTTGGGCCAAATTTTTGGCATTTTTGATCTCTTGCCTATCTTCTGCATCTAGGACTTTAATTCCAATCCCGTCGTTGAAAGATTCGAGGCTGAGAACGGAATCTTTAATCTGATCCAAAGGGATCCGTTGGTTTTCAAATGATCTTTGTATAATTAGAGTAAAAGCAGTGAACCTAATAATCATTTTCCTTGTATCACGTATGAGCCGATCCTCCAATTCAATTCTATCATCCTCATTAAGGCTAGAGGTGTCGAGGTGTGGGAAGCTGAAGGACGTCGGAGCCTCTGGTGGAGGTTGCTGGTGTGGGGGTGGAGAGAGTTGCGGCTGTTCAACACGGCTGGTCGCAGTCTTGTGACGCTCGTAACTATCATGTAGTTTCTTGACAACATCGTCAGTAGAAGGGCCAGCGATGGCAGCGATAAAGCCGTGGAATACACTGGGATTGAGCTTAATTCGATGGATGATAGTATCCAGAATCTTTCGAGATTTATCCGAGTCCATAACTCCATTCAGTCTAGAGTACTCGAGAACTTCATCTGGTATGTAGCCATTGGAGAAGAGGCTATCAGCGTATGCAGCAGGTTGAGCTTTGAATGTGGACACCAATGCTTCAAAGTTCTCTTGGATGGACAAATACTCAGGAGAATGATCGGGGGTTGCTTGAGTGGCCATTGACAGTTAGCCTGTGAGTGGACCAGGGCATTTCATACAATGGCATATGGTGCACATCAATTTTAGCTTATTATATTATTCAAACTGAGACTTTGAGATGGGCTATAGAATGAGATATGAATCACGCACTCACCTTGGTGGCTACTCACTCCTTAGAGGCCCTAGCTAGCTCTAGGATTAGATAGGAAGTGAACTGGTGAAGGACCCTGATAATCTCCCTCAGTGCTGTATTATCTGCCCACATTTCTAACGAGATACGCCCCCTTTTCTGCAATAACAATGTTGAATCAGCAAATCACGTTTTGAAGCAGCATGGCAGAAATCTATTGCCTGGAGGCTTTGTCCAGTCCTAGATCCTATTGTGGGCCACAGTGACATAGCCAGGACCATGGAGAGAGACCATTGCTGAGGAGGTGGGAATGGCAAGTTCCAGACCAATCAGATGATCCTACATGACGAAGCTGCTCGTAAAGATGCAAGTCTGATGACAAACTCAGGATGATGAGTGAGTGATAGTGTTGTTATTTAATAGCCTGATAGGATATACCTACTGCCAACATTTTCATGTACACTGTTCCTATAGGACGCATTTGATTTTGTTTGGATGGTCCGGAAAGCTGTTTGAAACTTTTAAATAGTATGTTGAAGAGTGCGGCAGTAGACTACCATCATGTAGCAAGCTCTGACAAGGGCTCTAATGACCCGAGTATTTGACGTTATAGTCAGGGGTCATGTTATGGTGAAGTTGCTTGAGACTATTATAGCCATTGCCTTGGTTACATGTGCAGTGTTTGAAGACGTGCTTGTGTGTGTACAGTTATTATTGTTTGACCATAATTCGTAGTAAGTACTGTTCACGTGTTTTCCCCCTACTAGACCTGAGGATTTGTACCAACCAGGTGAGGTGGACTTTGACCCCAACGAGGAGAGCTTACTAGCGGAGCTCCACCTAGCAACCAGCGGTAGCAAAGCACCCGGAGTGGATCAGACAATGAGAAACTAATGCTGGAGAAGTGAGTGATAGCATGTCAGACAACTACACACATATTGGAGGTTTCTTTCTGAGAGCTTTGTTGACTTGTGTAGTCATCTGGTGTTGCAAACCTCCGATTTTATCGTATTTAATAGCATCTTTAATAGTGCTGCAATAATTATAGTGTGCTTAGATCAATAATAGTATTTATTTCAGGCCCAAATTGCAAATTGTACTTGAAAATAACCAGCTAAGCTATAACCTTCATAGTATGTGTTTGGACCTGTGCCACCACCTACTGTTTCATTATAATATTAGTGCAATAAAGTACGTGTCTATGATGTTATGCTAAAACTCCCTTCTCACCTCTAGTCTAGTTTTTTTTATTGCTCCCGTTACTTGCTGCTTAGCCAGATCATATATACTATTGTATAACACTCCTCTGGTTTCTATAGTTATTTATGTCAACAGCCGAGGGTAGCACTTCAGTGCTCTAGTTCTAATTGTAGATAGACTGATCGATTTGTCTTCTGTACTATTGTTTGATTTTTCTACCCCTCATCTTTTCTGGCCCCCAGTTATGCGGCCATTTTTCAGCCCGGCCAAGTGTTGAGGAGACAAGAAGAGGCACTGAGAATGGAGGTAGAGGTACAAAGTGTATTAGCTGGAAAATGCATTTGTGTCATACTTTGTAGAGTCCCTTAAAGTCATTCAAGGTCACCTATAGTGTGTCCTATTTGAAGGTGTGCAATGTACAATCATGTACGATCCCCCCCCACACACACACCTTTAGGCCTACTGTGCTGCTAAGAAATAGAGGGGCCTCACGTAAACTGGCCACTCAGTGTGACTATGATCATGTGACTCTTTAACCCGTCAGTTCCCGAGCCCCACCCCTCACTATCTGACTCGGAAGAGGAGATAGACTTTGGATTCTGGGAGAAGGCGTCCACCCTACCCTCGGACAAGACCCCAACCAAGGACCTGAACTTGTTATGAGACTGTTACATATTATTTTGTCTGTTTTTGTACTATTTTCTGGCAATGTAATTATGTATGTACCACTTCATGTCATCATAATAACTATAATTATATGCGATAAAATTCTGTTGCAACTCAACACGATAAAAATAATATCAATATCGTTATAAACTCATCGCACAATTAAAGAGAAGCAATTAACAAAATAACTAATTAGCACTTATAGAGAAGAAAACAGTTTGCAATTGAGCATAAATAAATGAATTTGCCTGTCCTCCGGCTACAATGACTTTATATGAGATAAAATTTATAATTATATTATGTGATAAAAATCTGTTGCAACTCAACATAATAATCAATATCGTTATAACTCATTGCACAATTAACAAAATAACTAATTAGCACTTATAGAGAAGAAATCCACAGTTTGAATAATAGTATAACTGTTGGTCTGTCCTCCGGCTACAATGACCTCTCCAATAGGAAGTACTGAGCATGTGCAGTTGTATCGTGCAGTAGGCAGGTCTCCCACTTTCACCCACCTCCTGGTGTTAGGCTGGTAGAGGTGGATCAATGAACTTGGGTTGAATCTGTCGTCCACTCCACCAACGGCTAATAGTGACCTCCAAATACTGAGAGGAGCTGACCACATGAGTGGTACTTCCTGTAAGGTCTGCCAGAGAGTGGGTGTGTCCAGGTTGGAAAGGTCCTTTGTAATGAGTTCATTGAGGTCGACGTGGTGCACTGTCTTGGTTACCGTCCCAGTGTGATCGAACCCTCCCATTAGGTAGAGGGTGTTTCCTATGAGAGTTGATTTCTGTCCTGATCGTGGGTTAGGTAGTGACTGAGCAATGTACCATCTTCTTGATGCCACGTCCAACACCGCCACAGAGGAGATACGTACTTTATCATCATGCCCACCAGCTACAATGATGTGGTTGTTGAAGGAGACAGCTGTTGAGGAATCACGAGCAATGTTCATTGGTGGGTACGGGTGAGTCCATTCCCCTGATTCAAACACTGCAAGCTGATTGGTGGGTTTCTTGTTTCTTGGATCACGTCCTCCCACCAGCACTAGTCGATTAGCGAGTGATGTCATAGCGAAGTACTTGGCAGTGTACTCTGTTAGTTTGGTCCATTGATCTTGCTCGAGCTTCATCACTGTACACCTGTCACGATCATTGTCTGCAAACCCTCCACCAACATACACCGTGTCACCGATAACAACACTCTGTACCGAGGTACCCATCTTGATTGGCATATCTTTTCCTCTTCTCCATTTCAGAGTGAGTGGAGGTCTCAACTCTCTGGGAGGGGGACCCTGAATAATGAATGAGTGTAATTAGGATAGTGTCTACTAACAAGCGAGTGTTACTTGTAGCAATAATTGCATGCACACTAAATCACTTTCTCTAATTAGCTTAAGAGGCCACGCCCACCAGTCTAATAGAATGTACAGTACGATTATAAGAGATCAAAGCTTCTACTATAGCTCTGCAATAATATAATGGTGCATTTTGTCTCACCTGTCTCTGCTGTTGAATGATGGCGTCTCTCCTGACCAGCTCAGCATCTTTGTGCCCAATTTGTTCCCTGTGTGCCTGTACAGGGGAACGTTGGTGGAAATCTTTGAATTAAAACACAGACGTGAATATCAGTAGTGGAAATTCTACAACAGAACGAGAACAAACAACAATTTCTGCTAAAGGAAGTACATAATTATAGGCACACTCAAACGGATGTGTAGTTACGGCTTAACATGATTTATACAATAGCATCAATTGTTGAGGTATAATACTATTGTTGGAATCTCATCGACACACTTAGCTACATGTACGCAAACAAATATCATTATTGTAGTATAATACTAGCGTATAAGAGTGTGTGCATTTGGTGACTACTATAATACCTGTAAGAGAGCGGCCCTCTCAACTAGAGCAGCCTCTCTCTGGGAAATGAGATCAGTGATCGTTGACTCTTGTTCACTGAGTTGTCTGTCCTTGTCAGCAATCACACCATCTTTGGTGGCAGCATTAGCACGGACACTATTCAATATCTGTATAAAGTGAAAAAAGGTTATCAACAAGCTAGCTTGTTGACTTATAATGAACAAGTAAAGTGGTTCTGCTGACCTGTTGCTGTCTAACCAGCTGAGTATCTTTGTCTGCTACTTGCTCATCTTTTTGTACCAGAAGTGCAGCGTTCTGTTCCAACTGGTATCCTTGCTGTTCAAGTTGATTGTCTTTTTGCACTAGAAGTGCATCTTTCTCAGTAAGTTGCTCATCTTTCTGTACTATTTGCTCATCTTTCCTCTCCAGTATCCTGTCTTTCTGGACCACCTCTCTCTGAGAACAGAGTACAGCATGCAGTGTCAGACCCTTGCACCCACTAGCTCACTGGACTGGACTCACCTGTAGAGCCTCTATCCTCTTCTCCTTTGCCCTGAGGGTCCTGGCAGTCTTCACTCGTGCAATGTCCAGCTGAAGCAGTCCTCCGTCCATCTCCCTCCCCACCTCCTCCAGAGACGAGAGGAGCTCAGCGGTGGTTGGTCTTCTCTCTGGGGTGTTGGCCAGACACTCCCTCACCAGACCAAACAAAGGGTGCTCACGTCCACCCGCCAGACTCCTCTCAAGGAGAGCCGTGTAGGGACCTCGACGCTCAAACTCTGAGCGAGCCAGGAGGTGGTCTGGGTTGTTGGGGTCGCTGTACGTGGGGGCAAGGAGATCTCCTGGAAACACCTAGTCCAATGACACAAGTGGAGGAACATGTTAATACTGACTGTCATGATTGTTTTTATGTATGTCTGTATGTATGGAGAAAATGAGTGCACGTATATTCACAATCATACATACAAAATGCATTTGCTGAAAGTCAACAATATTAAAGGGGGATCTCCCCAACACATACAACCACAATACTAATAAGGTAATTCACTGCATGAATGGTCACCAGGAATCTAACCTATGAATATCATTAACTACACACATACTTGTGTGAGTGCAAACAACTGCAGCACTCCGAAAGAGAAGACGTCTAGACTGGGTCCGTACACACTGTGGCCTCTGTCAGAGAGGGCCTCGGGCGGCATGTACACCAGTGTCCCAGGAAACCTCGTCAGAGTCCTGGCCAGTCGACCAGGCTCCAGATTCACGATACGAGAGTTACCAAAGTCTGTGATCTTGGCTCTCAGAGATGCCGTCAGTAGGACGTTCCTGGCAGTGAGGTCACGATGGACCACGGATTCACGATGCAGGTGGAGCAGCCCTCGAGCCACACAGACCAGAATGTACTGGGTGACAGAGAGGGGGATGTTGGGGGTGGACTCCAGGAGATCGTCCAGACTTGAGTCTAGCCTCTCCATGACCAGGAGGGGCAGTCGAGAGCCAGTAACGAAACACAGCCCAATAAACTGGGTGATGTTGGGGTGACGGATGCGAGCCATGAGTCGACACTCTCGGTGGTAGTTCCCAGCTAGGTTGGCCACTCCACCACGCTCGTCCGTCTCCAGGAGAACCTCGTGGATCTTCTTGGCTGCATACACTTCACCATTGATCATCACCTGTGCATGGAGGCAGTCACACTTGAATAGCTAGCAGATACACTAGAGACAGTGCACAGAAACAGAGCATGCAGTGACTGACCTCTTGAACAGAGCCATAGGAGCCAGTTCCTAGAACTCTCTCCTCTCCAAAGTGCTCCACATTCTCCAGCACAAACTCCCTCAAGTCAGCATCATCTCGCAAAGAAAACATTGGTAGTTAAGTACGTTGACTCAGAGATAAAGTAAGGAAAGGGATTGGCAACGGTCGAAAAAATGTGACTATCCTTGATGCGCTACGTCATCGACTTTTTTTCATCTTTTGTAGCCTCCATTTATAGCTAAAAGTAAAAAAACATGCTTAAGAAAATCAAAATCAAGAATTTATGCAGCCTAGTTGATCAACAGAGACACAACAAAACAAGATATGTAGGTAAAACATCATAGGCTTACAGTAGCCTCGGTCCCAGGCCGATTTTTTTTTAATAGAACGAAGTTGAAAAATACGGCCTGGTATTGATTGTATCTGGGCGTGGCAGGAACGGGAAACTAAAGCAGAGATTCTTCACATTTTGTTTCCTGCTTTTTTTCTGTAATACTAAAGGTGTACGTAGCTCTTTAACTACTTTATTTATTTTACTAACGACCACTTGTGGTGGAGTGTCTTTATATTTAACTGTTACCTGTACATGGTATAATTATGATTGAAATGATGACATTTTATTCTTACCTCGATCTCTTCTTTGGAAGCCATTGTTATTATAACTTATGGCCATGTGGATATTGCACATGGCCTGGAATGAGCATGTTTTGTTGGTTTATGTGCGTGTACAAGAGCTGAGTTCTTATCATTTTCAAACTAGGCGCCATTTTGTTCGCAATGATTTTACTTCCGGCCTGCTACTTTCCTTTTATACCGCAGCGGAGGCTGCATGATCGCGATTGCTTGCAACGAACGCGTACTGTTTATAAACGCGACATTCTCGTTTAAAAGGGGCACAAACTAATATAACACTTTCTCGTCTTTTACAGCCTCCATTTTAGCATTTTTGGTAAAAAACATACAAAAGAGATTTAACCAAGGAAATGTATGCAGGCAAGTTCGTCAACATAGACACAAATAAGCAGGATCTGTAGGCAAAACATCATTTGGCTACGGCAGTGCTTCTTAAAAGGGGGCACAGACCAATAATAACTAGTTTTCAAGCTCTAGAGCACCACAGTCAATTCTTCCACGCTTGGACTTCACTTTAAATAAAGCACAGGACACGTGTAGATTTACTATACGCAATCTAAAGTCTCATGAGACTAATAACTAACTAAAAGTAATATTACTTCGTTTCGCGGGCGTTGTGCCGGGAAATAATGCGCATCAAGGATGGTTGAGAGGAAGTCAATATGAAATAAATGTGAAATGATCACGTGAGTTACTCCCGTTGCCAATCCCTCTATTACTCTATCTCTGGTTGACTCAGCTAGCTAGCTACAAGATGTACAAGATACGCCCTTTTTCCCATTCCAATGTCCAATCGCATGCGATATGCAATAACAGCTGAATCAGCAAACCACGTGGTCACCCAGCACCCCACCGGCACCCCACGTCCACAGAACATGGAGCAAGTGGCTAACTATTGTGTCAGTGTTAGGTGGAGGCTTTGTCCAGTCCTATAATTTGTGGGCCACAGTGACATAGCCAGGACCATGGAGAGAGACCATTGCTGAGGAGGTGGGAATGGCAAGTTCCTGACCAATCAGATGATCCTACATGACGAAGCTGCTCGTAAAGATGCAAGTCTGATGACAAACTCAGGATGATGAGTGAGTGATAGTGTTGTTATTTAATAGCCTGATAGGATATACCTACTGCCAACATTTTCATGTTCACTGTACCCAAATATTGTATTTGGATGGTCCGGAAAAACTGTTGTAAACTAGTAAATAGTATGTAGAGGAGCCTACGCACGCGAGGGACTGGCAAACTGCCTATCAGTCACTCGTCTCAGCTGCAACGAGCATTGCAGCCTATCAGATTGCTCAACGTCATATTAGCCCTGTAATTGTAACCGCACTTACACTTCAGGGGATTCAATACATTCCATAGTAGCTAAATCTCATAGCAAAATATAACCACATTATCTATAATGATATTCATGTTTGCTAGTGTCATAATTATGATCCATATATTCCGCTGAGACGAGTGACTGATAAGCAGTTTGCCATTCGCTCACGCTACGCGCCAGTCTACCTTTTTAATATCCTCGAAATATACCTGCTATATACGGTTTCTTCTTTATAGTGCATAGTGTGCTTAAATCAATATGAAATTCATGCCCAAATTGTTGAAAATGAGCGTGGACAATATTTAAATAACACGCATAGTTTAGTACATGTATGTGTATTTGTATGTGTACATGTACTGAGTTTGCAATTCCTCAGGGCCATGTTCAAGCTGAACCCCAATGCAAAGACGTCAAGTTCAACCTGAATGCCCAAAAGTTCAAACCTCCGAGAGCAAGCTTCTCTCCAGTGGTCACTGCCTCCTCCACACCTCTCCGGTAAATGCAATCATATTATAATTGTGAAATAGCTTTTCCCGAATTTCAAATGTCAAAATGTGCATACCCCCAGGCCATAATAATCTGTCTTTGAGCTCGTGCATGCATGAACAATCTGCCATGATGATCTTAGTATTAGCATTGTACATGTACGGGATTGATCCCCATCCAGAACTACGAAACTAGCTGGCAAAAAGGACATCTAATTATTATTGCATATTGAGAATGCATTTTCAGTTGGTTGTATAATTGTTGCTTAGCAGTGGACTTTATAAATGCTCTGTAGTACCCAAAAGGACAACTCCCCTAGAAGTGTCCTACTGGAATCAACATTAGGAGTTTTCACACTTTTTGTGTTTGGCCAGAGCCATTTGTTTATGCACAAGTCATGTTTCTGCCTGACAGGGCCTTTGGGCCGTAGCCTTGGGCCTTATCTGAGACCATGTTGGAGTCAAAGCTCCGTTCTGCAAATTGTGATTATGCTTATTTATATGCGTTTGTTAATTGTTAGTTCTAATTTGTGGTTCACGTGCCTGTGTCCATGAATAACTATTTGAACACGTCATAAAATGCAATTCATAGGACAGGAATGTTGCCACCAACTAGTGTGGGCCCTGTTTTAGTACTCCTATAAAGGCTAGAGTATTGGTTATTGTACCCGTAGAAACTGGATTATTAGCGCTGACTCGATTATAAGCCCAATGCTTAACTGCAAGTTTTGATTAAGGTCATCTGTATTCTCTCATATCATAATCGAATTATTGATTTTACTAGTTACCCTCGTTTCTCTGCACACACGCAAACACACGCCCCCTCACTCACCCCTGCCACAGAGACAAGGCGACTGTCGAGTCCTCAGCCTCTGCCCTACAAGAGCAAAATAATCCCGTTTCTGCTTGTGTCACCAAACTGGAGGTAAAAGTTTACGTAAGGACTTTGAGAAGGAGCGGGAAAATGAGTACAAAGAGAAGTACCTCTCGCTATTAGGTAAAGGTCCTGTAATTTACTTACTGTTATTATAACGTGTTATGTTAGGTAAGATCTTAGTATTATAGGAGCATACTTGGTAAAGGTCATCGTGTAGTATTTTGTAAAAACAGTCATCATAATCCTTAGTTTTGTATAATACCGTAATTATAGCGGCTCTTGGGCTATCAGAAATGCTCATGGGTTCTAATATTCACGTTTCAATGTTGGGAAACCACACCCATCAATAGCTTTATCCCAGTTTTAATGTTCACGTTAGCTGCTCTGCCCCGAAAAACGTGAAATGTTGCACCTCACGGCTACGGTACATGCTAACACTTTATATCACTATACAACCACTTGAATGCAGATAAAGCACAGTCACTCTCTTTATTGTCTCCCAAGAAGTTAAGTAGCTAACTGTTCTCTGTTGCACAGAATGAGTGCTGACTCGGCTCTGTTTAAGTCCATGCAAGAGCAAGAAATCAAAGTGGCTCGACTAGTGAGTTGTGTCACGTCAGTTAGTGTGTAGAGTTGTAGTGAACGATACACCTGTACATACGTTTTCTTGCAATTGCCTACTTAATCTTGTCACTCTTATAAATTATAGAGTACAGCGCTACTGTTTTACTGTTTCACTGTTTCACTGGAAGTATAATTATATAGTGCAATAAAGTACGTGTCTATGATTCTACTAAAACTCCTTTCTCAAAAGTTTCAGCCTATAGTCTAGTTACTCCCGTTACTTGCTTAGCCAGATCATACATACTATTGTATAACACTTTGATTATTTGTGTGGGTAGGCACTTCATGTGTTGTGTGTGGTGTCCCTTTTATCATAGTTGAGCCATTTTGCTTTTAGCCAGTATAAATTATAGCTACTATTATCATGTGATTTCCTCACCCCTTACTTCCTAAGCCCTCAAACTTCTATTTAGTACGACTATGACCATGTGACTCTTTAACCCCTCAGTTCCCGAGCCCCATCCCTCACTACCTGACTCGGAAGAGGAGATAGACTTTGTATTCTGGGAGAAGGCGTCCACCCTACCCTCGGACAAGACCCCAACCAAGGACCTGAACTTGTTATGAGACTGTTAAATATTATTTTGTCTGTTTTTATACTATTTTTTGGCAATGTAATTATGTATGTACCACTTCATGTCATCATAATAACTATAATTATATGCGATAAAATTCTGTTGCAACTTAATTTTCTCAACATGATAAAAAATATTGTTATAAACTCATCGCACAATTAAAGAGAAACAATTAACAAAATAACTAATTAGCATTTATAGAGAAAAAATCAACAGTTTGAATATAAACAAATGAATATGTCTGTCCTCCGGCTACAATGACCTCTCCACTAGGAAGTACTGAGCATGTGCAGTAGTATCGTCCAGTAGGCAGGTCTCCCACTTTCACCCACCTCCTGGTGTCAGGCTGGTAGAGGTGGATCGATGAACTTGGGTTGACACTGTCGTCCGCTCCACCAACGGCTAATAGTGACCTCCCAATACTGAGAGGAGCTGACCGCACGAGTGGTACTTCCTGTAAGGTCTGCCAGAGAGTGGGTGTGTCCAGGTTGGAAAGGGCTTTTGCAATGAGTTCATTGAGGTCGACGTGGTGCACTGTCTTCATAGTAGTGTGATCCCACCCTCCCATTAGGTAGAAGGTGTTTCCTATGAGAGTCGATTTCAGATCTGATCGTGGGTTAGGTAGTGACTGAGCAATGTACCATCTTCTTGATGCCACGTCCAACACCTCCACAGAGGAGGAGGTACGTTCTTTATCATCATACCCACCAGCTACAATGATATGGTTGTTGAAGGAGACAGCTGTTGAGGAAGAACGAGCAATGTTCATTGATGGGTACGGGTGAGTCCATTCCCCTGATTCAAACACTGCAAGCTGATTGGTACGTTTGTTGTTTTTTGGATCAATTCCTCCCACCAGCACTAGTCGATTAGCGAGTGATGTCATAGCGAACCTATAGGCAGTGTACTCTGGTAGTTTGGTCCATTGATCTTGCTCGAGCTTCATCACTGTACACCTGTCACGATCATTGTCTGCACTACCTCCACCAACATACACCGTGTCACCGATAACAACACTCTGTACCGAGGTACCCATCTTGATTGGCATGTATTTTCTTCTTCTCCATTTCAGAGTGAGTGGAGGTCTCAACTCTCTGGGAGGGGGACCCTGAATAATGAATGAGTGTAATTAGGATAGTGTCTACTAACAAGCGAGTGTTACTTGTAGCAATAATTGCATGCACACTAAATCACTTTCTCTAATTAGCTTAAGAGGCCACGCCCACCAGTCTAATAGAATGTACAGTACGATTATAAGAGATCAAAGCTTCTACTATAGCTCTGCAATAATATAATGGTGCATTTTGTCTCACCTGTCTCCGCTGTTGAATGATGGCGTCTCTCCTGACCAGCTCAGCATCTTTGTGCCCAATCTGTTCCCTGTGTGCCTGTACAGGGGAACGTTGGTGGAAATCTTTGAATTAAAACACAGACGTGAATAACAGTAGTGGAAATTCTACAACAGAACGAGAACAAACAACAATTTCTGCTAAAGGAAGTACATAATTATAGGCACACTCAAACGGATGTGTATTTAGCAGCTTAACATGATTTATACAATAGCATCAATTGTTGAGGTATACTACTATTGTTGGAATCTCATCGACACACTTAGCTACATGTACGCAAACAAATATCATTATTGTAGTATAATACTAGCGTATAAGAGTGTGTGCATTTGGTGACTACTATAATACCTGTAAGAGAGCGGCCCTCTCAACTAGAGCAGCCTCTCTCTGGGAAATGAGATCAGTGATCGTTGACTCTTGTTCACTGAGTTGTCTGTCCTTGTCAGCAATCACACCATCTTTGGTGGCAGCATTAGCACGGACACTATTCAATATCTGTATAAAGTGAAAAAAGGTTATCAACAAGCTAGCTTGTTGACTTATAATGAACAAGTAAAGTGGTTCTGCTGACCTGTTGCTGTCTAATCAGCTGAGTATCTTTGTCTGCTACTTGCTCATCTTTTTGTACCAGAAGTGCAGCGTTCTGTTCCAACTGGTATCCTTGCTGTTCAAGTTGATTGTCTTTTTGCACTAGAAGTGCATCTTTCTCAGTAAGTTGCTCATCTTTCCTCTCCAGTATCCTGTCTTTCTGGACCACCTCTCTCTGAGAACAGAGTACAGCATGCAGTGTCAGACCCTTGCACCCACTAGCTCACTGGACTGGACTCACCTGTAGAGCCTCTATCCTCTTCTCCTTTGCCCTGAGGGTCCTGGCAGTCTTCACTCGTGCAATGTCCAGCTGAAGCAGTCCTCCGTCCATCTCCCTCCCCACCTCCTCCAGAGACGAGAGGAGCTCAGCGGTGGTCGGTCTTCTCTCTGGGGTGTTGGCCAGACACTCCCTCACCAGACCAAACAAAGGGTGCTCTCGTCCACCCGCCAGACTCCTCTCAAGGAGAGCCGTGTAGGGACCTCGACGCTCAAACTCTGAGCGAGCCAGGAGGTGGTCTGGGTTGTTGGGGTCGCTGTACGTGGGGGCAAGGAGATCTCCTGGAAACACCTAGTCCAATGACACGAGTGGAAGAACATGTGAATACTGACTGTCATGATTGTTTTTATGTATGTCTGTATGTATGGAGAAAACGAGTGCACGTATATTCACAATCATACATACAAAATGCATTAATTTGCTGAAGGTCACCAATATTAAAGGGGGATCTCCCCAACACATACAACCACAATACTTATAAGGTAATTCACTGCATGAATGGTCACCAGGAATCTAACCTATGAATATCATTAACTACACATACTTGTGTGAGTGCAAACAAATGCAGCACTCCGAAAGAGAAGACGTCCAGACTGGGTCCATACACACTGTGGCCTCTGTCAGAGAGGGCCTCGGGCGGCATGTACACCAGTGTCCCAGGAAACCTCGTCAGAGTCCTGGCCAGTCGACCAGGCTCTAGATTCACGATACGAGAGTTACCAAAGTCTGTGATCTTGGCTCTCAGAGATGCCGTCAGCAGGACGTTCCTGGCAGTGAGGTCACGATGGACCACGGACTCACAATGCAGGTGGAGCAGCCCTCGAGCCACACAGACCAGAACGTACTGGGTGACAGAGAGGGGTATGTTGGGGGTGGACTCCAGGAGATCGTCCAGACTTGAGTCCAACCTCTCCATGACCAGGAGGGGCAGTCGAGAGCCAGCCACAAAACACAGCCCAATGAACTGGGTGATGTTGGGGTGACGGATGCGAGCCATGAGTCGACACTCTCGGCGGTAGTTCCCAGCTAGGTTGGCCACTCCACCACGCTCGTCCGTCTCCAGGAGAACCTCGTGGATCTTCTTGGCTGCATACACCTCACCATTGATCATCACCTGTGCATGGAGGCAGTCACACTTGAATAGCTAGCAGATACACTAGAGACAGTGCACAGAAACAGAGCATGCAGTGACTGACCTCTTGAACAGAGCCATAGGAGCCAGTTCCTAGAACTCTCTCCTCTCCAAAGTGCTCCACATTCTCCAGCACAAACTCCCTCAAGTCAGCATCATCTCGCAAAGAAAACATTGCTTTTGCAGCTAGCTAGCTACAGACATAGACCTTTGCAGAGTTCTTGCAACTCGACGTCTAAAGCGGAAGTTACCGTCACGTGATATTCATGTACATTAAAGCCACACAACATCACGTGAGCCCAACATTGCTGAGTGAGGCAAGTTTTTTACATTGAGTTCTCAAGATGCATCACTAAATTACTTGTTACTAGTTATTCAGAATAGGATTGTAGCTTCCCAGTATTATATGAAGTGGCTTGCCCCAGCCTGCCCGCTCATTTTGTGTTGCTGCAAGCTGTTGAGAGTCTAGTCATAGACAGTAAAAGCTTGAAGCTAAGCCTTAGCTCCAGCTGGATATAATTTTAGTTCTGTGACACAGGCTGTGTGACCATAGATAGTAGAGGAAGGGGATTGGAAACGGGATCACGTGAGCTTATGCTTGCAATGTAAGGCCTCTGGGACCGTGCGCGTGGCAACCTATGACACCTTGAGGTGTGATTTTACTGGTTTTGAGGTGAAGAGAAGAAGCAAATGAGAGGATACTAGGTAAGTACCGTATTCATCTGAATTACCGGGACACAAAAAAATAATTACGGCTTGCAGTGTCCCTTGGAATAGAGCAAGAAAAATTACGTTAAAGTCGAAGTGTCCCTTGTATTAGGGTGTCCCGTAGTAATTAGAACGAATATTTCCCCATTTAAGGTATGTACAAGGCCTCGATTCCAGGCCGAGGCTAGCTCTGCAGCTAAAATGTCTTTCGTGCAGTTTAGAAGCTGTGTACGCGGGTTCCATGTCTACAAAGGTGTCTTCAACCGTCAGTGACATATTACGGTGCCAGAGAGTAGAATCCAGAGAGTTTCTAAGAGTTTTGAGTCTCTATCGAGCTAACATGCTCTTTTTCGTTCTAATTAGATCGGGACGTCTAAAAATATTTACATTTCCCGTTGTTCCTTGATATAGAATGAAAAAAATTACGTAAGTCCGAAGCGTCCCTTAGAATAGAGTGTCCCGGTAATTCGGGTGAATACGGTAAATGTATAAATAGCCCTAAAATTTGTCTTGAGGCATGGCTAGGTACAAAATGAAACATTATTACTAGCTAGAAGACTGAAGTCATGTTCACTCTTGGTAGCACACAAAATTTGAAGATTTTACAACACTTAGCTTCTTCTTTTTATTTGTGGGGTAAGAACTGACAAATGAATTGCATCTATTGTAAATGAATGGTCACAGTAGTAGTATATGATGGTATTTTATTGCTTCAGCTATATATTGGAAGTGGGGATATCATACTTCTTGACTTATTGACTGATTTGTTGATTTCCACTAGCCATCTTTGCGGGGTAGCATCTCCATAACTAAGCTGAGTTTATATTTGAGACTCGGCAATATTAAAGATCAATGTCCATATTATTGCTTCCAATCCATTAGATTTTGAAAATCACTATTCATGCTCTGATTTTGTCACCGCAGTGTCGATGTGTGGCAAGAACTTGGACTGAGAAATCACTGGAAGAACATTGATAATTCATGTATAATTATGTTTAGACCATGCTTATACCTTATATTGATTGTTCATTGTTGTCTATGCATGATCATAAGCTTGCTTTAAGCTTTTAGTTTAGCATAAACTGCCATTAGTGCACAAAAAGTTTATTGCAAGCTCAGCACTTCAAGTTGCATCCATGGTCGCGGCTATAATTGAGATTGTAGCAAGGACGGTCCGTGTGAAATAGTGCTAATTGCCTGTGTTTCCAATCCCCTTCCTCTACTATCTATGGTGTAACTCACAAAACGATTGGAAATACTCATCAGCTAGCTAGCTGTTCATGTTCAAAGCCTTCCTCCTATATAGGTCGAATTTTTCCCAGTTTAACAAAATTAATAGGCTTTATTGGAGAAAAATTGGTTAGGAATGAGCCAGAATTCAATCTTGTTATGTAATGGTTCACGTGACAGGCACTTCCGCTCTAGACATCGAGTTGCAAGAACTGCAATGGTCTGTACAGCGGTTTTCAGAGTTCTTGCATCTCCAATGTCTAGAGCGGAAGTACCTGTCACGTGAACCGTTACGTAACAAGATTGAAGTCTAGCTTCATTCTAAACCGATTTTTTCCCAATACATGATTTGGGAGAAAATCAACCTTGGAAATAGCCTAGCCTTTGCAAGCCTTTTGCATCACCACTGAAGCTATCCTTGAGATTGTAAGCACTTCCAATAGTTTTGTGAGCTACTATTAGTAACACAGGACTGGATGTCTGGAGCTAAGAGAGAGAGATTCTACTGTCTATATGACTCATCACTGACATCAGCTTGCAGCAACACAAAATGAGTAGGCAGACCGGGGTAGTCACTTCAACCAGTTCCTTATATAATACTGAGAAGCTACACTCTTATTTCAGACTTCTCTGGATAACTAGTAAAGAATAATTTTGTCTGTAAATGAAAACTCATGTAAAAAAACTTGCCTGACTCAGCAATATTGTGCTCCCGTGATGTTGTCCAACCTTAAATATTTGGGAATATCACGTGACCAGTGACTTCCGCTCTAGACATTGATGCAAGAACTCTGAAAACCGCAGTAGCTACAAGACATTCAGCAATGCAAACCACGTGGCCACGTGAGCAAGTGGCTAACTAGCCTCGAATCCACGCCGATATTTTAATCGGTGTGGATTCGAGGCTAGTGGCCAACTATTATTATGATCAGGAGTACATGAATATGTTATGATCAAGAAGAGAGTCTGTACAGATTATGGGACAGTTTGCAGTCCTTGATCCTATCAAGAGTGGATCGTAGACCACAGACTGTCAGTGACATAGCCAGGACCATGGAGAGAGACCATTGCTGAGGAGGTGGGAATGGCAAGTTCCTGGCCAATCAGATGATCCTACATGACGAAGCTGCTCGTAAAGATGCAAGTCTGATGACAAACTCAGGATGATGAGTGAGTGATAGTGTTGTTATTTAATAGCCTGATAGGACATACCTACTGCCAACATTTTCATGTTCACTGTTCCTATAGGACGCATTTGATTTTGTTTGGATGGTCCAGAAAGCTGTTTGAAACTTTGAAATAGTTTGTTGAAGAGTGCGCCAGTAGACTACCGTCATGTAGCAAGCTCTGACAAGGGCTCTAATGACACGAGTATTTGACCTTATAGCCAGGGGTCGTGTTATGGTGAAGTTGCTTATAGCCATTGCCTTGGTTACATGTGCAGTGTTTGAAGACGTGCTTGTGTGTGTACAGTTATTATTGTTTGACCATAATTCGTAGTAAGTACTCTTCACGTGTTTTCTCCCTTAGGATTTGTACCAACCAGGTGAGGTGGACTTTGACCCCAACGAGGAGAGCTTACTAGCGGAGTTCCACCTAGCAACCAGCGGTAGCAACGCACCTGGAGTGGATCAGATCATTATAGGACAATGAGAAACTAATGCTGGAGAAGTGAGTGATAGCATGTCAGACAACTACACACATTGTAGGTCTCTTTCTGAGAGCTTTGTTGACTTGTGTAGTCATCTTGTGTTGCAAACCTCCGATTTTATCGTATTTAATAGCATCTTTAATAGTGCTGCAATAATTATAGTGTGCTTAGATCAATAATAGTATTTATTTCAGGCCCAAATTGCAAATTGTACTTAATTGAAAATAACCAGCTAAGCTATAACCTTCATAGTATGTGTTTGGACCTGTGCCACCACCTACTGTTTCATTATAATATTAGTGTAATAAAGTACGTGTCTATGATGTTATGCTAAAACTCCCTTTTCACCTCTAGTCTTTCAGCCTATATAGTCTAGTTTTTTTATTGCTCCCGTTACTTGCTGCTTAGCCAGATCATATATACTATTGTATAACACTCCTCTGGTTTCTATAGATCTTTATTATTTATGTCAACAGCCGAGGGTAGCACTTCAGTGCTCTAGTTCTAATTGTAGATTGACTGATTGATTTATCTTCTGTACTATTGTTTGATTTTTCCACCCCTCATCTTTTCCGGCCCCCAGTTATGCGGCCATTTTTCAGCCCGGCCAAGTGTTGAGGAGACAAAAAGAGGCACTGACAATGGAGGTAGAGGTACAGAGTACATTAGCTGGAAAATGCATTTGTGTCATACTTTGTAGAGTCCCTTAAAGTCATTCAAGGTCAGCTATAGTGTGTCCTATTTGAATGTGTGCAATGTACAATCATGTACGACCCCTGCCCCCAAACACACACACCTTTAGGCCTACTATGCTGCTAAGAAAGAGAGGGGCCTCACGTAAACTGGCCACTCAGTGTGACTATGACCATGTGACTCTTTAACCCCTCAGTTCCCGAGCCCCACCCCTCACTGTCTGACTCAGAAGAGGAGATAGACTTTGTATTCTGGGAGAAGGCGTCCACCCTACCCTCGGACAAGACCCCAACCAAGGACTTGAACTTGTTATGAGACTGTTAAATATTATTTTGTCTGTTTTTGTACTATTTTCTGGCAATGTAATTATGTATGTACCACTTCATGTCATCATAATAACTATAATTATATGCGATAAAATTCTGTTGCAACTCAACACGATAAAAAATATCAATATCGTTATAAACTCATCGCACAGTTACAATTAACAAAATAACTAATTAGCACTCCACAGTTTGAATATTGGTAAAGTGCTGAGCTTGCAATAAACTTTTTGTGCACTAATAATTATAATGGCAGTTTATGCTAAACTAAAAGCTTATGATCATGCATAGACAACAATGAACAATCAATAAAAGGTATAAGCATGGTCTAAACATAATTATACATGAATTATCTATCAATGTTCTTCCAGTGATTTCTCAGTCCAAGTTCTTGCCACACATCGACACTGCGGTGACAAAATCAGAGCATGAATAGTGATTTTCAAAATGTAATGGATTGGAAGCAATAATATGGACATTGATCTTTAATATTGCCGAGTCTCTAATATAAACTCAGCTTAGTTATGGAGATACTACCCCGCAAAGATGGCTAGTGGAAATCAACATATCGGCCAATAACTCAAGAAGTACCGTATTATGCTTGATCAGGAGCCGCGGCTACTAAATGTTTCATTTTGCTGGAAGAGGAGGCTACAATTCAAGAGGGGCCACTGTTCAAGAGCGGCGTTTATTAGCTCCAGATAATTTAGTTTGTCATCAAAAGTTGTTTTCACCTGCATAAACTTGAACTCTGCCATGAGAAAGTCTTTGTGAAGCACTAACAAGCTGCTACTCATAGCTACGTACATGTAGCTAGCTGCTAGTAATAATTTTTTTGGCTGCCACGTGCAGAAATGCTAGAGTCAAAGTTCACTGAGGCTACTATTTGAGAGCGGCTACTAAATGTTTCATTTTGCTAGCAAGGGAGGCTACTATTTGAGTGCGGCCTTTATACAAGAGCGGCCTCTGATCGAGCATATACGGTATGCTATCCCCACTTCCAATATACAGCTGAAGCAATAAAATACCATCATATACTACTACTGTGACCATTCATTTACAATAGATGCAATTCATATGTCAGTTCTTACCCCACAAAAAAAAAGAAAAAGCTAAGTGTTGTAATTTTGTGTGCTACCAGAGTGAACATGACTTCTAGCTAGTAATAATGTTTCATTTTGTACCTAGCCATGCCTCAAGACAAATTTTAGGGCTATTCATACATTTACTTACCTCTCATTTGTTTCTTTTCAAAAGCTTCTCTTGACCTCAAAACCAGTAAAATCACACCTCAAGGTTTCTATTGGTTGCAACGCGCACGGTCCCAGAGGCCTCACGTTGCAAGTATAAGCTCACGTGATCCCGTTTCCAATCCCTTCCTCTACTATCTATGATAAAAACAATGCAATAAGTTTGTGCCATTATTTTTCTGATGATTTCCTAGAATTGTGTTCCGAGCTTTCACCTTTGACCCTCAGCGAGTCCCCAACCAACTTGCCATGGTGACTATGGGACGGACTTTGACCTGGGCTTGATACTGATTTCATCTCTGTCGGGTTGTCATAGTGACTGTAGTCTGGAAACTCGGTAATAGTTTTAGAGAACTTGACTTTCGGAGCCGATCTCCTAGCGTCTCTACAGTGCGTGGGCGTGTGTGGGTGGGGTAATTTATAAAGAAGAGAAATAATGCTGCAACTAAAGTGACTGCTACAGTGTACACACATGATTGGTAATACACAGTGACACTAGCAAGTGTATGCAATGGCCGAGTGGTCTCCCAGTAAGTGTAGGGATAACTCACTCTGTGTGTCTCTGGCTCCTGGAGGACCTCTCACTCTTGCTATCAGCCTGGGCACAGAAATCAAACAATGTAGGTGGCTATACTAAACTGTTGGCTACATTGAAACCTGTCTATACCCTACAAGTACATGCAGCCTCTATAATACAGCCAGGTTAATGGACCCCAAAGTCTCCATAGCATGTGTCCCACTATAATACAGCCAGGTTAATGAGCCCCCAAACCTCTGCCTGGTGCATGGCCACTACCAAACAGGTATGATACAGTGCGTACTTAACTCTACTGTATTGCACACAAGCTACACACATGTACAGTGTCTCTCACCACATCTGACTTGCTGTAGAGGCGCTGTATGATAGGAGAGAGGGGGGAGAAGGTTCGGGTCATACCACCACCACGTTTACGAGCCTCTCCATTAGCATTCATACGCTGAGCTACTGACGTTATCTGCTTCCTGTGTGTCGTGGGAGGGTGTGTGTGTGTGTGTGGGGGGGTGCAGTCATAGTATGTGTGTGTGTGTGTGTGGGGGGGTGCAGTCATAGTGTGTGTGTGTGTGTGGGGGGGGGGTGCAATCATAGTGTGTGTGTGTGTGTGTGGGGGGGGGGGGTGCAGTCATAGTGTGTGTATAGGTACACTAGTTATAATTCAAGCACGGACATGTTACAGTAGTTGAACATCTTTTAGCAGCCATAACTTTAGTAACGTGACCCCAATTTCAAAAATTTGATGATTTTCAGAAAGAAATGATGTATTTCAATCCAATATTTAGATGTGGCCATAATTCAACTTTGAACCATGGGCTATTATTACATGGTATCGTGCTAAATCTGTCATCTCCCAAATATCTGGTACCATTTGAAAGGTCTTTTTCTAAGCTTTCTGGGAGAATCATAAAATTGGATCCACGGAATTCAAGTTATGGCGACTGAACGAGTCCACTAACCAATTGATTAAACGGGGGACATGTACATGTAGTACATACCTGCACATTAATTTATACTATTCACTCACTCTAACACTTCTTGGGGGGTGGCTGTTCGATAGTCAATGGTATTATGGTCCTCCCCTTTATCTGCCGCCTCATGACCTCTGTCCTTTGACCCTCGCGACCTCTTCTTAGCGGCAGGATCCGGGGGTACAGGGGGACGATTGGAGGATCGTTGAGGGGTAGTGGGTGGTTCAGGGGGCGCCTTCCTCACAGGCACTTGACCCCTGCTGGGGGGAGGGGGTTGATAATTCACTTTTCGCATCATTTGATAGGATATAAAGAGAGCTACAGAAAACGACAATTACCATATATGCTTGATCAGGAGCCGCGGCTACTAAATGTTTCATTTTGCTGGAAGAGGAGGCTACAATTCAAGAGAGGACACGTACTGTTCAAGAGCGGCGTTTATTAGCTCCAAAATATTTAGTTTGACATTAAATTGTTGTTTATAAACTTGAACTCTGTCATGAGAAAGTCTTTGTGAAGCACTAACAAGCTGCTACTTGTAGCTACGTACATGTAGCTAGCTGCTATATAGTAATAATTTTTTTTGGCTGCCACGTGCAGAAATGCTAGAGCCAAAGTTCACTGAGGCTACTATTTGAGAGCGGCTACTAAATGTTCATTTTGCTAGCAAGGGAGGCTACTATTTGAGTGCGTCCTTTATACCAGAGCGGCCTCTGATCGAGCATATACGGTAATACAAGAGTGCTTTTGTTTGATAAAATTGGGTCAAATGGACCACGGATAATTACTAACTTTGGGCACAAAATAATTTCTGAGATACACCCACGGTTATATATACGAACACAAGGAAATAATTACGTGTGTAGAATAATCATTACAGAGTGATTGCACTTACTTCTTATTGGCTGATGGTGCAGTAGCCCCTCTCCCTCCAGTGGGCGGAGTGTCCTGGTTCATGTGCAGTTGATGCCATGAGGTCGACGTGATGTTCCCTCATCTTAGTCAGTCTCTCCTCGTGACTAGTCAGCAGTTTAGTAATGGCAGATTCATGCTCTTTCTCTAGACTGGAGAATGCATCTCGTAACTGTCCATTCTCCTTCTGTACACTGAGGGGGTGGATGGGTGTGGCAAGGGGGAGGGGCTTATTACAGTAACAGTGCAGACAATTGAGTGGTGTAGTTAGGTTATCAACAATTAAATATCTAATACCGTATAGCGGGTAATTTTCGTGGGGCAAAATATTCGTGGTTTTCGTGGTTGAACACTATAGCTAGACCACGAATATTTTACCCACGAATGAAGCAACCTTGACTACCTTTACCTGCAGTGAAAGCAGCAACTACGAACATACTATCCACAAAGTGACTAAATATTGCTCAACCCCGAAAATTACCGGCTATACGGTAGACACTAGCAGTAGCAATTCTCCCAGTAACACACTCTCATACAGACTTGCACACACACCACCATCACACACACACACTACACAATCACTAATTAAAGGCCCTCCACTTACATAGCGAGCTGCTCGGCCATGTGTGTCAGTTCTCCGGAGAGTGCCCAACAAGTCTCGTACATCATGAGATAGAGGACACAGATATTCTGACCCATAGCATCAGCCCAATCCATCGGCTTCTGGTTCTCCCTGTCCGTGTGGACCATGCTGTAGCCAAAGTCCATGAGCAGCTGTGTGTGGGTGTGTGTGTGTGTGGGTGGTGTGTGTGAGCGGTTGTGTGTGGTGTGTGTGGGCATAGATTGAAAAGGAAGGGGATTGAAAACGAAAATGTTTGCGTGAAACACTCCGCGTTATAGGGTGTGGCTAAAACTACAAAGGATTAAATTTATAGTCAGCATGCTCATTACCTGTCTTGCTGCCATACAATGTGTTGTACATAGAAATGGTGAAATTGATCACTTTTAATGTTGATTATTCTAAAAAGTAAAGAGAATCTAGCTCTAAAAGGTAGACTAAGCAACGCAGCCACTATCACTAAACAAATAAATGCTATACAAGAAGGAATAGCTCTTACTATGAAGTCGTGGGAGGTCAAGGCCCGTGGTGTGTCTAAAAGTATACTAAAGCAGTTTGAAGGGCTATACTGCAAACGTTTATGAACAGTACAGCTTATCCATGGCATGAAACCATCCTATATAGCACTTAGATACATAATAACCAAGTCAAGCAATGTCCTTTGCTGTTTCGGCTTCACAGCAGGGAAAGAGAAAAGTTGACATGGAGTATTTCAAGCTAAACTCAACAAAAAGTAAAAACAAAGTAAAGACAAGGGATATAGAGCTTGTCAGTGGTGTAAAGTTACTTCTCTAGAGTACCTCCCAGCTCCTGAGTGATTGCTAGCGGATAGGATAGCTAGAAACAGTTGAAATACAACCCGAGTACGGTAAATATTCGCGAGCGCGAAATCATAACGCGGAGTGTTTCACCAGTTTACACAGGGCGGCCTGGTCATTTCCAATCCCCTTCCTTTTCAATCTATGGTGTGGGGTAGGGGAGTGATACAGCTAGACTTAGAAACTAAATATCTAAAAACCAACAATATGACAGCATTATTTTCAGTTATCGTTGCTACAGTAGCTAATGCGATACACACATTTTAGACTTGAGCAAGCACTTATTACACTAACAGCACACATCCACCCACCCACTCACACATCCGCCCACCCCTATAACGCAGCGTGATGCATGAGAGTCTCTCCCCCAGTGTTCCTCACTTGGAAGGGGATCTTAGCCTCCTCCACTAGCCATTGGAGACACTCCACTGAACCACCCTAGTGGAGGGGGCAATGGTAGTCAATTATTAGGAGACTGAACGTAAAATTGCAAAATAATATTCTCAATTTTCAAACACAATTAATTTTATGATAGCGGGTTATTTTCAAGGCATTAATTTTTCACAGATTGCCCAAACTAAACATTTCGAGATTTTCGATGATATACAGAAATGTCAGTGTCAAACGGACAACCAGTAACTGCCTATTAGTAAGTGTTCCCTGTACCTGTATAGCGAGCATGGCGGGTGTGGTGAATGAGTCATCTGGGTATCTGCAGTGCGGAGGAGGGCAGTCCACTCTCCACTAGGAACTATATGATGGGCAGGCGGCCATGGAGGGCAGTCTTGTGGGCCAGACTGAAGTGGTGCTCGTTACTACCGTACGTGTCCACCTCGTGACTGTTCAACATGTGATACTATGTGGGGGGTAGGACCATTTCCAGTTCAACAAAACACGAGAAAATAGTGAAATCCTCGAGCTCTTTGAGAGGATAGGCATCCAGTTTAGCCCTCATACCTGCAGTGGGAAAACAAGAGTCTCAATTAAAGTGGATTAATCAATACATGTATTGGTACAGTGTAGGCAGGCCTTCATACTTGTGTACTAAGCAAAGCAATTAGTGAAGGAGCTTGTACATTAATTAAAGAGCCCTAACAGATATTTAACGCATGGAACCATTGTCTAGTGTAGCGTCTTCAGACGCCCATAACTTGTTACAATGATCTAATTTCAACCACTTTAGGAAAGCTATATAAAAGGAGCACTGTTTAATGTCACACACATGTACATTAATAAAGAGCCCTAAACTGAGCTACTACAATTAAGACAACTATCATCACCTGACAGCAACTCCCTGGCAGTGTAGAGGGAGCGAAATGGTTCCTCTGATGGATCTCTCTTACTCTCCTCCATCCTGAGTTGAGTGACAGTCGTCCAATCGGCTGCTAGATGGTCCGCTATCCACTCCCAGAGGTCACTGTGAAGGTCACTCTCATAACTTAGGTCAAATGAACACGACTGTCTTTATAATTAAGATGTGACTGATTAGTGGGCGAAGTTTTTCCTCACCCACACCCTCTGGTAATGGTAGCTCGTATGTAGGTACCTCAATGTCCACCACTGAAAGCCTGCACACGAGGATCACATGATCATTACTATACATACGGACATTGAACAAACACACACACAACATAGAATGTTTAGGGTAGGTGTGATTGTGCTATAATGAAGGAGCTGCTTTCACCTGTCTTTTCTCAAGGCCTTGTCCAAAACTCTCTCCAGGAGCCCAGAATTACGGTGTGCATATTAAAGACAACTTGCTGTCCATGTGTTCAGTCCTGTTATTAGAAAATGCTTGTAGTAATACTGCAATCTGATAGGTCACTGAGAGGTCCATTATTTCACTTATGGACCTGAGGTCTTCTAAGTAGGTCTATTATACTGATTATGCTGCGCGTACAGGCAAGATGATGTCAAGATTAACTTGTATGGAACATGGCAACATCACACAGTTTATGTTGAAGTCATAGTAACGATGATACAGTGCATCATTAAAAAAAAATTTTTTTTTAAGTTTTGCGTTCTGCAGTGCCGCTTTGCAGCTTTTATCTCTCTCTTGCAGCTACAATAGCTAGTGCTCTAGTGCAGAGCTAACTACTATGACAATAGCAACTTTTTATTTGCAATGCGTGATTCTCAAGAAACAGAAACTGCCTTCATCAATGTGAGTTTTTTTATGTAGACTAGCCAGAGCAAAGCTTTAACGTTGCTTGAGGCTTGTAGAAACTCTTGGTTTCAGAGTCTTCTTTGTGTTAATATAGCCTAGCTTGCTTAGCACTATTCTAAACCAGTTATAGGCCTCGTCAACGGTCACTATGGAGTTTTGAGACCCTCAGGCCCTTAGTAGCACCCTCGCTACGCTCGAGATGCTACAGCCTCGGGCCTTCAGGTCTCAAAACCCCATAGAGACCTTGGACTCAGTCTATAACTATTATTTAGATTTGAAGGTGTCTCAGTAATATTGAAACAAGCATTGACCTTTGAACTCCAGTTGATTGTGTGGGTGTTGAACTCCAGTTGATTGTGTGGGTGTTGCTAAGTACATGTATATACTGCGCTAGCCTCGATCCCAGGCCGCACTTCCTCGAAGAAGGCCAGTGAAGGAGGCTAATACTGCGCATGCTCAGTTCAACTTTTTACAGACTACCACAACAATGTATGAAAAAAACAGCATCAATAAAAAGCTCACACATTATAATTACAGAGACACAAACAACATCAAAGTAAAGATCAGTTCATTATTTATCAGTTTCAGTTTCGGTCCGTATTGTCTACAATGAATCTACAAATGTCTGTAGCAGTGTCTCCTCTTCTCAGTCCTATGGCAATTTCCACCAAGGCCCTGAAGGTAGCTCTGGAAGGATTTACTCTTTGCCACATTCTCAATGCATGAGCCACTCCAGCTTGATTGCCATAACGACTCATATCAAAACATTTTGTCAAATGAATGTAAAAAATATGTAAAAGTTGTCATCAAACATTTAATCTACAAGTATACAAATGCAGTAAAAAGTGAGACAAAAACACACAATTTGTACTTCAAACACTAAAAAAGAAGGAATTTTACCTAGAAATAATTTTAGTTTGCTCTCTATTGTATAATCTAGCTATTACTCTTTCCAATGATACCTCACATGCAGTTTCTACATGAGCTGCATACAGTGTTTTTCAGGTTTGAAATATAACAGTGATGACAAGTGCATGTAAGTAGAGCTAGCTAAAGTTTATTGTGCCAGCTAGACTACTGTATACCTACTGAGGATGACAGATCAGCCCAAGTAACAGCCAAGGTATACTACTGTAACATAGAGCTGATGTCAAGTTTCCAAGACAAGCAAGGCAAAGCAAAGACAGTGCCCAGGAACTGAAGAAAGCCCCTGAAAAACTCTCTCCTGGTGGGATTTACCGACACTGACGATCCATCAAGAGATAGTTAACATACACATATTGGATATGATGATGAGTAGAGTAATTATGAATGGAGAGAATAGCTGGTAGACTTGATGGACTGGATGAAAGTCCGAACAGTGACACTGATAACTGATTACAGACTTAGTTTATATCTTTTTCATTGTATTTTGAGTTAGAAACCAAGATTAAGGTATAATCTGGTCTGCAGAAGAAAGGTACAGATGCTAACTTGAATCTATGCTACCTTGTTTGCTAATTACACTGCAGTACTTTTATTATTTATTATGAAGAGGAAATGACAAATATGACAAGTTATGACACGAAACGTCACAATTATTGAGTGGGCGGTAACAATTTTAATTTGACATTTCACATTGCAATGTTTTGATATGTGTAACATCAGTTACATCACCGAGGTCGGCTGGGGTGAGGTTGAGTCGATCCAGCAGGTTAGGAGTTGTGGATTGATTCACTGCATGAAAAAATAAAGAAATCACTAAAAATGACAATTTACAATTTTCGTGATAGTCTTATGACACACAGGCGAATAAAAAAAATGCACACTGAAAATAGTTACCTACAATTTTCGTGGTAGTTTATATCAATCACTAAAAATGGCGAATAAAAAAAATGCACAAACAGTTACCTGTAATGCTGTCAGCCAAATTGATGAGATCCACTGTGGGCTTTTTGAGAGCGTCTAACAGGAGACTCCATGTTACATGTTGTGTACTCAGGACCTTAGCCAACATTTCACGCAAGCACGACACATTATTTCCACGATGCTCGCTATTCATGTTGGTGAGAACAGGATGAGTTAGACCTAGAGCCAATCCCAGATTGAACCAGTGAGGGCTGGCACTTCTAAGTTTCTCGTAAACATGTTGTAGATCAATAATTGTCAAAGCCTGTACAAAAGCAACAATCAACCAGGGTTTATTTGGTGGGGGTTGCCCCTTGTAAATACAGGAAACTCAATGGGAATACAATTGAGGGGTTCTGTTGAATAATAATTATTCTTAACAGGGCAGATATGTGACAGGCTCTGGGAAAACAGACCAATTGGCGCAAGCTATAATTTTTGCGATCTATATACCAGATGATAGAGCAAAGAATTGCCTACGCATTGATATGCTTAGTTTGCACATACCTCGTTCCATGCCTGAGTTATGCGCATTGGAAACTCGAAGTTGTAAAACAGCAGTATTGAGAAACGCCCACTCAAAGATTGCTAAATTGGGAAAAGTAAGGTAATGGTGGCTGCTTAGACAAAGCGCTTTGATGGAAAGAGTCGGATTCAGAGCATCAGATTTTGCAGAGAGGTAGTAGAAAGACTGTAGATAACTATTAGCCAAGAAAAAAATTTTGAGATTATACACTGTAGTCTATAAATCTGGCTATTGCTCAATACCAATATCTGCTCCAATTGGTCTGTTTTCCCAGAGCCTGTCACATATAGTAATGAATTCCTGGGATCACGAACCCTCTAGATATATACATGTCATCAACACCCTAATATCATGCACGTACACCATTAGCCTCGATCCCAGGCCGCTCTTCCTCGACTGTTTGCGCATGCGCCACATAATCCCCAGAAACTGGGGACTCCGGATACCTTTGTATTTCCTCAGTAAAACAATGACGTCACAACAAACGGAAGTGGATTGAAGAAAGTGGATAGAAGTGCGATTGTGAATTAAGGCTTCTAGCTCCTATGATAGCATTCTAATAGCTACCCTTAGCGTGCTATGTTAACAAAGAACTCACAGCCTGCAACAGTGTGGATGACAATCGTCTGAACGGAGGGAAGACTGACAATAGCCTATATGGACAGGCCACGCCCATCTGACATTAACCTTGGTGAAAGTCTACATGTAGACTCTATCAGAAGAAATAGCTGCTGTAACCAAATGTGTACAGCTCTGTCTCTAGCTAGCTAGCTATATAGCTCTGTGTATATATAGTATTCTTTGTGTGTATATGTTATTCAGGATATTTTTCGGGTAATATTTCAGTTTAATGGGAAACATTACGGGGAAATTATCCAATTATTTTGCGCATGCGCAAACAGTCAGTAGCTCCTTTTTGAGGCCTTGTGAAGGAGGCTAGTGCACCATTTGCTCCCCTTGCCAAAATGTCAGGAGGATAAGTAGATACAAGATTTAGAGTACTGCCTACCTTGTGCACGCTCAGGTGAGGAAATTTCTCCGCGATTAGAATGATGTCACTCTCAGGGATTTCTTGATTGAGTTGTTGGTCCGTCACTCCAGTCTTCTTACACACATCTTCCACTACTGTAACAGAGGACAATTCACCTCAAGAAAAATATTGGGCCAAAAAGTAAAAGTATTCTTTATACGCGACATAAAAAACCAACCATTGGAGATATTATAAACTGTTAATATAAGTCTGAGTTGGTGCTACAATTACATCAACTACACAGGCACTGAATTATACACGGGGATTAACATGATCAGGCACAGGACAAATTAATGATCATAACCTGTCGACCAAACGGCACTTTCTTACTGGTATGTTGATGTTGAATGATGGCGTCTCTCCTGACCAGCACAGCATCTTTGTGCTCAATCTGTTCCCTGTATGACTATACAGGGGAACGTTAGTGGAAATCTTTGAATTAAAACACTGACGTTAATATCGAAATTCTACAACAGGACGAGAACTGAAGAAACAATTTTTGCTAAAGGAAGTACATAATTATAGGCACACTCAAACGGATGTGTAGTTACGGCTTAACACATGAGACAGCATCCATGCATGTTAAGGTACAATACTATTGTTGCTGTGGGAATCTCATTATCACACTACATGTACGCACCTTCTTGACTGGTTGAGTGTCCTTTGACTCCCTCTTTGTTGCCTCCACTGGGTCTGAGCTTGTTGTGAGGTCAGCATCTAAAAAGTAAAAGAAAATCGATACCAACATGAAATGATTTTTCTGTTATAGTTATAGGGTTAGCGGAATTGTAAAACACATTCTTATATTTGACTCACAGATGTCCCTGGCAGATGGTCTCCTGCTCATGTCTTCTTGCAAGCAACTGTCGATAAGCTTCCTCAACCTGTGTGTGTGAGGGATCTGGGCAACATGGAATGATCGCTCCTTGGCTGATTTGATCGTCTCCAGCTTGCAAATAATCTGCGTCACAATCACCCCATAGGAAAACACATCCAGGCTGCTATCGTATTTCTCCTTTTCCAATCGAATAGCCTCGAGAGGTAGATACCCCATACGGTGACCAATGGCTGTGAGGGTGTGGCTAAGCTTGGAGGGATCGTATAACCGTGACATGCCAAAGTCGGAAATCTTTGCAACAGGCACTGGTCGTGTAAGCTTCAGCAAGACGTTATCGCCACAGAGGTCACGGTGGATAATCTGCTTGCTATGAATGTAGGCCAGACCACAAGCCATGTCTTTGGAGAGGCTAATTTCACATTCGCTAGTGAGAGACTCTTCACCAAGGCTAGATAAATAGGATCTCAGATTGCAATCCATCAGCTCAACAACGAGGATTGGGCCACCTGATTTGGGGTGCTTGGCAGTCGACAAATACAGAACAACGTTTGGGTGCTGGAGTGACTGGAGATACTCACACTCACGATCAAATGCTTTGCTGGCTTCTTCACTTTTGCCGGTTGGGAAACCTGTCTGCATTTCTACAGCCTCGTAAATTAGAAGTTTGACTGCACAAATCTCGCCCCTGTAGCTGCCTTTGAAGACTGCTCCAAATGCACCTTTACCTAGTAGCTCGTCTAGGAAAACAGTTAAATCATCATTGATCAACTGGTGATTTTCGTCAACTGTAAAAACATTGTGTGTGTGTGTGTGTGTGTGTGTGTGTGTGTGTGTGTGTGTGTGTGTGTGTGTGTGTGTGTGTGTGTGTGTGTGTGTGTGAGAGAGGGACCCGGGTGAATATTATAGTAGCTAGCTAATAAACTAAGCATCATGTATGAGATATGCATTCCTGTGCTGAACTAGTGCTTACCCTCTGACTTCACATCAGTAGGATTGCTTGCACCAGTAGACTGTAGATGATCTTTCTCGATGGTCCTGGCTATGTCACTGTGGCCCACAATAGGAGGTTACTCTACTATCATACTAGGTTCGACAGGTGCAGTGCAGCTCAAGCAATTAGTCTCGGATTACACGCTTGCATGATACCCAGGTAACACACACACACACAGTTCACACCAAGTAATATATAAAAACTAGCACTTAAAAACGCTTTTTTAAAGGTATCCGGCTCGCGTTTTCGTATTATTTTCACTTTCGTATTACATGGTTAGAATTTGCATGATGGTAACTACCTCCCAAATAACGAACACACACTCACTTGTTCCCGCAATACAATCAAAGGCTAATACATGCTAACACTGTGTATCCAGAGGAGGTTCGACAGGTGCAGTGCAGCTCAAGCAATTAGTCTCGGATTACACGCTTGCATGAGCGGATAATTAGTGTTCATGCAATCAAAGGCTAATACATACTAACACTGTGTATTTGTACTAACAATGTTAGTTGGATTAATAATAATGTTTCTCTGTTGCACAGGACGAGTGCTGACTCGGCTCTGTTTAAGTCCAAGAGCAAGAAATCAAAGTGGCTCTACTAGTGAGTTGTGTCACGTCAGTTAGTGTGTAGAGTTGTAGTGAAGCTTTTCTTATTCTAGTCACTCCATAGAGATTATTATAGAATACAGTCAGATTAATTAAATGGACTCCATAGCGGACCTATGCCACCTCTGAGTACAGCTATACTGTTTCACTGTATATCTTGAAGTAAGATTATAATCTAGTGCAATAAGATACTATTAGTGTTATGATTCTACTAAAACTCGTTCTCAAAAGTTTCAGCCTATAGTCTTATTGCTCCCGTTACTTGCTGCTTGGCCAGATCATAATTATATACTATTGTATAACACTCCTCTGGTTTCTATAGATCTTTATTATTTATGTCAACAGCCGAGGGTAGCACTTCAGTGCTCTAGTTCTAATTGTAGATTGACTGATCGATTTGTCTTCTGTACTATTGTTTGATTTTTCCACCCCTCATCTTTTCCGGCCCCCAGTTATGCGGCCATTTTTCAGCCCGGCCAAGTGTTGAGGAGACAAGAAGAGGCACTGAGAATGGAGGTAGAGGTACAGAGTACATTAGCTGGAAAATACATTTGTGTCATACTTTGTAGAGTCCCTTAAAGTCATTCAAGGTCAGCTATAGTGTGTCCTATTTGAAGGTGTGCAATGTACAATCATGTACGACCCCCCCCCCACACACACACACCTTTAGGCCTACTATGCTGCCAAAGCGAGAGGTCATTTCTTTTTGGAGGTTTAGAAAAATTCCTGGTGTCGCATATTTAGAGGGTCGCATCTAATTGGAGGTTACTCTACTATCCTCGATTATAGGATGCTTAAAATTATATTGTTTCTAGCGGCCTGGAATCGAGGCTGTGGTTTGACCTCTATTTAGGACGCGACATAAAAAAAAAATTGTCACACGCAGCAGTCGCTACTTTTAGAGGTCAGAAAATTACCTAAGATCAAGGGGTGTCGCATATTTGGAGGGTCGCCTTAAATTGAACAAGTACGGTACTTGTGTATAATGTGTAATGTTGTAGTTGTAGTTGGTTATGATGTGCGGCCTAACTTTGGTCTTGTGCATGATACCCAGGTATGTACCCACACAGAGTTCATACCAAGTAACATAAAAGCAAACACTTAAAAACTGTTTTAATACAGAGATACTACACGTAGGGACAGAGCCGACCGACGTGGAGACGGTTACTATTGCTACTGAAGAGGTGGTACCCAGTTCACAGTTTGAGATAGAGATAAGTCAGAGTGATGATGGGGAGAGTGTGGAGCAGCTACAGGCCAGTGACTTGGGCCCTAACTTTGGTCTTGTGCATAATACCCAGGTAACACACACACACACAGTTCACACCAAGTAATATATAAAAACTAGCACTTAAAACGCTTTTTTAAAGGTATCCTAGGACTTTTCGTTTTCGTATTATTTTCGCTTTCGTATTACATGGTTAGAATTTGCATGATGGTAACTACCTCCCAAATAACGAACACACACACACACACACACACACACACACACACACACACACACACACACACACGCTTGTTGTTCCCGCCCACTCACACAGGAGGTCCACACGCTAACTAGCGATGATGGTTTGCCCTCTGACATGACCTCTGAGGATGGCTCCACCCTCAACGCTATAGGCCACGCCCTCATCCAGATGCAGCAAGGTGGACAGACCACCCCCTCATCTCAGTTCCTCATCACTAGGAGCACTTCATCTGGTTCAGAGTCTGGCCAAAAATTAATGGTGAATAAAGAATACCAAATTTATCAGTGTGACGATTGCTTTTTTGCCAAATCCAAAAGTTATAGGCCTCGATAAGTTATCCAAGTGCTTGTACGTACTAATTACATGTAGAACCATGAGTATTATTGCTAATGTTTGATTATAAAATAAGGTTTCTTGGAAGTGGTGTTGAAAAATAGTCAGTTTTTACTATGTTGTTGTGTGTGTTGAGGTCCTCTGTATGTGATGATCCCACCATCCAGTAGTGCTGAGATACTGCATGCAATGTGTCGACCTATAGCACCCAAGATGAGCGGGATATCAACTATGGATTATCACACGGCCGACCCCATCGTTCAAATGCAGTTGTGAGTACACAGTTCATGTGATTGCCTACCTCTGCATAACATGTATGACAGTATGTTAGAGAAAGCATCATTCTTGCTACATACAGTATTACTAGAATATTTTGCTGTTGGTGAAAAACCTTTGCGAATCAGCCAAATCGGCAACCCTTTGCGATCTAACTATTGCGTTCTGGCAAGGATCGTGTGTATTTACCCAAAATTAGGTTTTGCAATTTTATTGTTTAAAAATTCGCATAATTATGCTCGTAAACATTCTAGTAATACGGTAACTGTGAGGAGTGTTGTTATTATGGTGGTTGGTTTGCAGGTCTGGGGATATGGCGGCCAACAGGGAAGCTCAGAGGAAGGCTACACACAATGAAGGTGCTGCAAATTCAATACTGAAAGTTAGAGTGTACAACAGATGTACATGTACGTATGTGGTCATAATCAAATAGAAGCATTTCCCACAAAGTACAGTTACGAAGCTTTAACATCAAATCTGCCACTTCTAAAACTAGTGTTCAAGCTGGCGCTGTGCTAATGCCTCTCGCCATGTTTTTGCTTTCGCTCAAAAGTATTAGAGTGTTATCTATAATGAATTTTATATTAAAGTTAGCTTATCTATATAAAGTCACTGAGAAGAAAAGACTTATTTACATGCATCTATTGTTGTTATTTATTGTATTATGTAGCTTACCAGGACCTCAAGAAAGAAGAAAATTGATTCTTCCAGGATCTGTAGTTCAGTGTATATAATATCTAAGAAGAAAAGACCTGTGTACATGCATATTGTTATCTATATTGTTAATGGTAGTGTTTTGTGGCTAACACCAGGCCCTCAAGACAAAGATGATTCTGCCAGGAGAATCTGGATCTTGGATATCACACATGGGGAATGAGCGCGCATGCGCATTACATCCACAGGAATAATTAAAGGGTGTGTCCAAAGAGATAAATGGCTACTGCTAGCTAGCTGTTTTAACAGATATTTTCTGAGTATTGTAGCTAACAAAAAGCTAGCGCTTTAGTGCAAGGCTAACTCATATATTGAATAGAAAGTTTGTGAGGACAGATAACGCTATGAAAGATTCTGAAGAGACTGCAACAGCCTTCAATGTGAGTCAAACTAGCCATAACTCGAGAAAGAAGCTTTAGTTTGCTAATCCAAGAATCAAAATCCAAGAGAACGTGGCTAGAAGCCTATAGAAGCTGTTAGTTTTCGTCGCATTGCAACCGTTGAGCAGTTATAGCTGGAATACACACACAGTCAGCTTTACCGTATCTCTCGTGCGGCTACGCCTCGAGGCATAACTAATAACTTGCTTTGTAGAGGCTATCTAATGCTGTAAACGCATTCTTAATTATTAATTATGCCTTGGTTTTTATACTGTACAGTGGTGTACGTGTGTGTGTGTGAGGTCAAGGTTCATTCATTTTGCCAATTGGCTCAGCTTCATTGTACATGCCCTAAACACGATAATTACCAGTTGTTTTGTTCTTCCCACGCCCAGTTGAGCGTTGTTGGCGTCGGGACTGGATCAACGAGCTCATCAAGATACTGGCTCAGATAGTGTTTGCTTGTCAGAAGAAAGACGCAACTATACTGGTTCCATTGTCGGGGTGAGTGTGTGTGTCTGTTCATGTGTATACTAAAGTACTATTGAAAGCCATCGAAATAACTACTAACTTGGTTTTTTTTAAGCCTAAATTTCTTAATATTATTGCTAAGCTTTTTTAAGCATGCATTAGTGTAGAGCCCAGTGTTATGTTAGTAGTAGCATAGAATCCAGCAGAGGCCATCGTATATAACACATGTAGTTAGTTATACACATAAAATATAATTGCTATTTTTTAACAGCAACTAAGTATGTTTTTTTGTTATCTCCACGTACATGTCTCACCCTCACGTCATGTTTCCCTGACTGCAGTATGTGTGCAGCAAGGGAACGGTACTGGACAAGACAGTGGACTACTTGAAAAAGCTCGTATTTCAATCCTCTCAACAATAGTGTATAGTATATTATAATAATAGTATATCCTCCATTGCGAGCACGACCACTTCTCCGTCCACTCCTGTACCGAAATCCTCCATGCTGTCACAAGCCAACAACAATGGCGGCGGTGGTGGTGGTGGTGGTCTCTCTGCCGCGGCTGCTGCTAGTCTGCTCAACACTCTGATTCTGGCTCAGAATGTGCTCACAAGCAACTCAAGTGCTGGTAGCCCCGGGCAAGATTCAATGTCTATGGAAACGGTGGACCAATCCTCTCAACAGTAGTGTACAGTATAAATTATTATAATTGTGGACTGTTTATACTGTTCTAGTTTTAACGTGTGTTTTTTAGTAATCTCTCCTTCACTTACTATAGCTACATTGTCAGTATTATTATGTATACATAGTTTTTATACATGATATTTGTGTGGAGCTCTTTGAGAAAAATATTGTAGCAAAGCCCATTTATATGTAACCACGCCCATTATAATTATGTGCAGCCTAGCCTCCATCTCAAGCCGCACTTCCTCCAAAGTTGGCCTGGTAATCGACTGCTTGTGCATGAGCTAACCATTAGCTGGCATTGAGAAGAACCTTCATCAAGAACAAGGTAGGTGTGTATAATGTGTAGTTATGCAGTGCAATGAGTTGACTGTGTACTATTGAATGTACAGTACAAAGAATGGGAACCTAGCATGCTTACTAGTCTGTATGTACATGCACTTGTATACAAGGTATGCTTCAATGTATGCAGTTTAGGTGTGTACAGGGAAACGTGTGTCAATTGAGAACACTAGCTCACAATATTTGTACATGACATTGTACAGTACGTGTATCAGACCCTTCATCACACTACCAGTTTGAATGTGTCCATGTGTTGTTTATCCTGGCTACAGGACACTGCCGAGGGTAGCACTTCAGTGCTCTAGTTCTAATTGTAGATTGACTGATCGATTTGTCTTCTGTATATTGTTTGATTTTTCTGCCCCTCATCTTTTCCAGCCCCCAGTTATGCGGCCATTTTTCAGCCCGGCCAAGTGTTGAGGAGACAAGAAGAGGCACTGAGAATGGAGGTAGAGGTACAGAGTACATTAGCTGGAAAATGCATTTGTGTCATACTTTGTAGAGTCCCTTAAAGTCATTCAAGGTCAGATATAGTGTGTCCTATTTGAGGTGTGCAATGTACAATCATGTACGACCCCCCCCCCCACACACACACACACACACACCTTTAGGCGTACTATGCTGCTAAGAAGGCCACTCAGTGTGACTATGACCGTGTGACTCTTTAACCCCTCAGTTCCATTAGGATAACTGGGGGCCGGAAAAGATAAGCCTACTATGCTGCTAAGAAAGAGAGGGGCCTCACGTAAACTGGCCACTCAGTGTGACTATGATCATGTGACTCTTTAACCCGTCAGTTCCCGAGCCCCACCCCTCACTGTCTGACTCGGAAGAGGAGATAGACTTTGTATTCTGGGAGAAGGCGTCCACCCTACCCTCGGACAAGACCCCAACCAAGGACCTGAACTTGTTATGAGACTGTTAAATATTATTATTTTGTCTGTTTTTGTACTATTTTCTGGCAATGTAATTATGTATGTACCACTTCATGTCATCATAATAACTATAATTATATGCGATAAAATTTTGTTGCAACTTAATTTTCTCAACATGATAAAAAGAATATCAATATCGTTATAAACTCATCGCACAATTAAAGAGAAACAATTAACAAAATAACTAATTAGCACTTATAGAGAAGAAATCAACAGTTTGAATATAATCAGTAATAAACAGTTCTGCCTCTAATAGTTCTGTCAGTCCTCCCGTTACAATGACATCTCCACTAGGAAGTACTGAGCATGTGCAGCAGTATCGTGCAGTAGGCAGGTCTCCCACTTTCACCCACCTCCTGGTGTCAGGCTGGTAGAGGTGTATCGATGAACTTGGGTTGTGTCTGTCGTCCCGTCCACCAACGTCTAATAGTGACCTCCCAATACTGAGAGGAGCTGACAACTCGAGTGGTGCTTCCTGTAAGGTCTGCCAGAGAGTGGGTGTGTCCAGGTTCGAATGGGCCTTTGCAACGAGTTCAGTGAGGTCGACGTTGTGCACTGTCTTGGTTACCCCAATGTGATCCCACCCTCCCATTAGGTAGAGGGTGTTTCCTATGAGAGTCGATTTCAGTACTGATCGTGGGTTAGGTAGTGACTGAGCAATGTACCATCTTCTTGATGCCACGTCCAACACCTCCACAGAGGAGAGGGTACGTCCTTTATCATCATTCCCACCAGCTACAATGATGTGGTCGTTGAAGGAGACAGCTGTTGAGTGAGAACGAGCAATGTTCATTGGTGGGTACGGGTGAGTCCATTCCCTTGATTCAAACACTGCAAGCTGATTGGTGCATTTTTTGTTTCTTGAATCAATTCCTCCCACCAGCACTAGTCGACTAGCGAGTGATGTCATAGCGAACCACATGGCAGTGTACTCTAGTAGTTTGGTCCATTGATCTTGCTCGAGCTTCATCACTGTACACCTGTCATGATCATTGTCTGCAAACCCTCCACCAACATACACCGTGTCACCGATAACAACACTCTGTACCGAGCCACCCATCTTGATTGGCATGTCTTTTCCCCTTCTGCATTTCAGAGTGAGTGGAGGTCTCAACTCTCTGGGAGGGGGACCCTGAATAATGAATGAGTGTAATTAGGATAGTGTCTACTAACAAGCGAGTGTTACTTGTAGCAATAATTGCATGCACACTAAATCACTTTCTCTAATTATCTTAAGAGGCCACGCCCACCAGTCTAATAGAATGTACAGTACGATTATAAGAGATCAAAGCTTCTACTATAGCTCTGCAATAATATAATGGTGCACTTTGTCTCACCTGTCTCTGCTGTTGAATGATGGCGTCTCTCCTGACCAGCTCAGCATCTTTGTGCTTAATCTGTTCCCTGTGTGCCTGTACAGGGGAACGTTGGTGGAAATCTTTGAATTAAAACACAGACATGAATATCATTAGTGGAAATTCTACAACAGAACGAGAACAAACAACAATTTTTGCTAAAGGAAGTACATAATTATAGGCACACTCAAACGGATGTGTAGTTACGGCTTAACACATGAGACAGCATCCATGCATGTTAAGGTACAATACTATTGTTGCTGTGGGAATCTCATTATCACACTACATGTACGCACCTTCTTGACTGGTTGAGTGTCCTTTGACTCCCTCTTTGTTGCCTCCACTGAACCAGAACCTCTCGTCAAGTAAGCATCTAGAAAATCGATACCAACATTAATACAGACGAATATGATTTTTTTCGTTAGGGTTAGCGGAATTGTAAAACACATAATTATCATTGACTCACAGATGTCCCTGGCAGATGGTCTCCTCCTCATGTCTTCTTGCAAACAACTGTCAATAAGCTTCCTCAACCTGTGTGTGTGAGGTATCTGGGCAACATGGAATGATCGATCCTTGGCTGATTTAATGGTCTCCAGCTTGCAAACAATCTGTGTCACAATCACCCCATAGGAAAACACATCCAGGCTACTATCGTATTTCTCTTCTTCCAATCGAATAGCCTCAATAGGTAGATACCCCATACGGTGACCAACGGCTGTGAGGGTGTGGCTAAGCTTGGAGGAATCATATAGCCGTGACATACCAAAGTCGGAAATCTTTGCAACAGGCACTGGTCGTGTAAGCTTCTGAATCAGTAAGACGTTATCGCCACAGAGGTCACAATGGATAATATTCTTGGTGTGAATGTAGGCCAGACCACAAGCCATGTCTTTGGAGAGGCTAATTTCACATTCGCTAGTGAGGGACTCTTCATCAAGGCCAGAGAAATAGGATCTCAGATTGCAATCCATCAGCTCAACAACGAGGATTGTACTCCCTGATTTAGGGTGCTTGGCAGTTGCCAAAAACTGAACAACATTTGGGTGCTGGAACGACTTGAGAAAATCACTTTCACGATCAATTGCATCGCTAGCTTCTTCGTTTTTGCCGACTGGAATACTTGCTTGCATCTCCATAGCATCGTGAAGCAGCACTTTGACTGCACATATCTCGCCCCTGTAACTGCCTTTGAAGACTGCTCCAAATGCACCTTTACCGAGACGCTCGTCTAGGAAAACAGTCAAATCATCGTTGATCAACTGGTGATTTTCGTCAACTAAAGAATATTGTGTGCATGAGGTTGAAAGATAACGTATTAACATGTATAATTATGTATTAATGTGCCATTGGTACTTACCCTGTAATTTTATTCTTTTAGGATTGCTTGCACTAGGATGATCTTTCTCGATGGTCCTGGCTATGTGAACTTCACGCACGATGGGACTTGACAAAGCTTTGACAACATCTTCCCAGCTTCGCTCACCACCTTTCAGCCATTCTTTCAAACCCTCACGATAGCAGTCATCAGGATTGTTGCTCCAATCTTTCCCAATGCTGTCGATGGTATCCGAGGGTATTTTAAGAACTAGCAAGAAGTTTCTCCACTTGATTCGAGCATCAAACGTAGCTATGTATAGATCTCCTAGATCTACTATTGTCAGATAGTCAGACATCTTCTCTGTAGAGAGTGGAATAAGATAAACATGAATGTATAATAATTATATATTATGTCAGAATTACTATCAATTAGTGTGTGCAAATTATATCATGCCATCTAAATCATGTACATGCAGTAAACAGTGCTGTCTACGTCTGCACTCACTGATAATAATCCAGAGGCTCTGTACAGTACAGTATCGGATGAGGTGGCATATACGGCACCGGATGTGCACCGGATGTGGACACGCCCTAATTCTTGTTATTTTCCCTAAGCTAACCCCAACCCCTCCCCCTTCAAAATTACATCCGGTGCCGTATATGCCACCTGACCCACAGCAGAGGAGGGAGGACACGATTAACCTTAGCTCTAATTAGCTAATTATCGCGACCTTTTAATTACATTCTTTGAACAATTCATCTTTTCTTTCTTTATAACCTCTACATATTGGACACAAGAGCTAGAGCCTTTTCTCCTACTGGAGGTACCCCTATGGCCAAGTTGTCAGGACCTGAAGGTAATAGGACCTATAAGAAGCACCTCAAGTACTCCTATCTCTAAGATCCCTGTGAGAAGCATCCCAGGCACTCTGATCTTGTCTCTGTGAGAAGCACTCTTGATCCTGTCTCCAGGATCCCTATGAGGAGCACCCCAGGTACTCCTGTCTCCAAGATCCCTGTGAGAAGCACCCCAGGCACTCCTGTCTCTGTGATAAAGCTGCAACATGGAATTGTTTAGTTCAGAGTGTCTCCAACATGAAGAACATCAATGACACTAACAGTCTCAGCTTCTAGCACCCCTTTATTTGTATGGTTTGCTCTGTGCCTGCAAGAATTGCCTGTCACTCATACTACTGTACAGTACTGTTCTGTGTGTCCCAATATGTAGAGGTTATAAAGAAAGAAAAGATGAATCGTTCAAAGAATGTAATTAAAAGGTCCCGATAATTAGCTAATTAGAGCTAAGGTTAATCGTGTCCTCCCTCCTCTGGACCCACAGTATCTTCACAGCATGATATAGCCTCGATCCCAGGCCGCACTTCCCACTATTAAGGCCGGTGAAGGATAGCCTCCTTCGCAGCCTCTCCTTTTTCTGTTCTTTGTCACTGCAGTTCAATAAGATAAAATACGGGAAGAATTGGAGGAACAAAGAAAGAAAGAAGGAAGAGACTAAGAAAAAAGGAGAGCCTGCCTTGCTAAGTCGCGTGACGGTATAGTAGACGAGTGGTAGACGAGTGAAAATAAACGTGGGCAATCACTAGCTGGGCGGAGCCTGACAGAGCAAAAAGCTACAGCATGCCTACGCATTGCAAACTCTAAATAAAAGCTGTTAGCATCGTAGATAGTAAGCCAGAATCAAGCGTGGAGACATTGTAGACGAGGGCTTACCTAGTAAAGACTAAAGAGACTAAATATCTAAATTTAGCTCAGTTTTTTTTCTTGAGTTCAGAACAGACCCACTTGATTAATTATTACAGCAGTGTATAGTCTACTCTACTCTAGTCTTTCATACTTCCTCTACTGACTAAAGGTCTCATGAAGGCTGACTCTACTGCACTGTACTGTACAGATTATGTTCCTGGTAAATGCGCTCCAAGTACTGTGTGGGAGGACAGTTATTGAGGTTTTCTATCTCCCACGCTCGTTAAAATTTGTCTACGTCAGTAGGGGATCACGCGACTTAGCAAGGCAGGCTCTCCTTTTTCTTAGTTGCTTCCTTCTTTCTTTCTTTGTTCTGTCACTGGAAAAATGGTCCTGAAAAAACTGGTCCGGGGACCAATTTTTTCAATGAAAATTTCGGTCCGGGGACTGAAATTTTCAGAAAAAATTGGTCCCCCCCTGAAATAATCAGTCCGCCTAGACAAAAAGACGTCTCTGGACCAGGAGCGTATGTAGGGGACGCAGTCACATAATATTCAGGAACTATAGCAGCCTAGCTTGTCAGCCAGGTGTACTAGATAGAGCTGCAGCATGTGAACCTTGAGGCCTCCACATTCTTAAGACTCAAGTGTTTCAAAAGAAAGATCTATTAACGATTGACAGTTTTACAGCTTGATAAAATAATGTTACTACTACTACGTATAATTATAATGCCGAAGTTCTGTCCGGGAATAGATACAGACGGTACGGGTGCATGGTTCATAGTTTATGGACGGTTAACAGTTACGTCTTAGACTGGTTTAGCACTGCACTGCATACAGTGCCAAACAGCTGATTTTTTGAGAAAAGCGGCAGGAACGTTCACACAGGTGTCGTAATGATACCACTCCTTGCATGTGCTGCATTCCACCCAGTTTTCCATAGTCGCCATCTCTGGCATTCCAGGTGAGCGGAGGTTGTGTGAGCGGAGTCTTCAAGAGGGGATTCCAGGTGAGCAGAGGTTATGTGAGCAGAGTCCTCAGGAGGAGAGTGAGCAGAGTCCATTGATCCAGAATCGCAAGTAGGTGGATCGTTGTATGGCTTTAGTACTGTCTTTGATCCATCGCTTATCTCATATGCACCTCGTGGTTTAACAGAGATGATTTTGTAAGGGCCAGTGTACCTCTTCTTCAGCTTCCCACCTTTTGTCTTTTTGCGAGTATGATTTAGTTTCAGGACTAATTGACCAACCATATATCTCTTAGGCTGTGCATGTTTCTTATCATACAATTCCTTCTGTTTCTTTTGGGCGGCAAGAATATAGGTTTTTGCTTGGCTCAGTCGTACATGATTGTGTTCACGAGTACGTGTAACATCTAGATTGGGCATTTGCTGCTGATATATACTCGCGAGCAGCTTGGTCAGGAGAAATGCTTGAGACTTCTACATCAATGGGAAGAGTAGCTTGACGATTGAACATGAGTTCAAAAGGAGTAAACTTTGTTGAATTATGACGAGAGGTATGGCATGCGAAAACACATGTGTCCAGGTAGCTACTCCAGTCTTCTAGCATGTTTTGCAACGTCTGATTGAAACGCTCGTCCAAGCCGTTAGTCTATAAAATAATATTATAGTTGAAAATACTTAAATATAGGATATATCAGGAGGATATGCACCTATGTATCCTCCGCTATGCCATGATTACTTTGAGGCATAGCCAAGGAGTATATAACCACCAGGGGCGTACACAGGGTGGTGCTTAGGGTGCTCCAGCACCCCCATCCAGACTCTGGTGCTCCAGCACCCTATACAGACTCAGAGAAGCTCAAGTAGATAGTTCAACCATCACTGGCTGGCTAGAAGGAAGCTACACTTACTGCAGCTATCTACAGCTTAATAGTGATAGTTACAATAACTTTATACCAGTTAGATCTAGCTAGCTAGCTAAGCTGGCCTAAAAAACTTACTTTTCTTCGATCGTTACTGGGATATCCATGGGAACTAGTAAAGAGTGGGGAGGGGCTCAATATAAGGCTAGGCAGCAGGAAGTGGTTTGCTGTATCAAACACATAGAACACTTGATTGCTTCACAACATGCAGCACAACAAGGTTCTTGGATCCAGGTACATGAGGTACATGAATGTATAGTATAATTATATAATTAAGCCTACATGTATGTACAATAAATTAATAATAATCAATGTTTGCAATGTAAACTACAAAGTCTCTTTTCCTCAACATCAAGGTACTGGTGGTCATACTTTGTACGCTGCCTATCATCTCCTGGTAAGCTGATCAATCTTTTAGTGGCCTGAAAAGAAAAGAATCAAGACTGTCGTCAGATCAGAAGAGTTGGCTAGAGTTTGCCATCCCAGGCGAATTGAGCTTCTGGTCATAAACATTCTTGACTTGCTGATGTTGTATAATACTGTCAGTACTGTGCACCATCTAGAAAACAGTGGGCGTTGCCGACAAAAGGGGGGTGACTTCCCGGAAGTGGGCGTGGTTTAAATTTTGCGGCGCGCTTTGCGCGCAATGAGCACCTCCATTCACTGAATCCTAGGATCGCCCCTGACCACGGTATAGCGGAGAATATAATTATGGGTGCATATCCTCTGAGTACAAGTGTGATATAATTATAGTTTTAAAACTGTAGTGCATACCTGAGGGTGGTAAGGAGTTGTAAGGCGACGCTGGATCCCCAGGAGAGAACAGAGACTAGTGTCTAAATCATTGTTGAATTCACGTCCTTGATCTGAGAGTATTACCCGAGGCAGACCCATTCTCATAAATACCTAAGAAGGAAAAGTGTGTGATCATTATTTATTGCCCGTGCGTGCATGCAGTGGGTGCATTGTGTATGTGTGTGGCACATTCATACATAATTTATACCTTGAACAATGATGTTGCTACTGATGATGCACTCTTGTCAGGTGTAGGAATAGCTTCTACCCACTTGGTAAAGTAATCGCTCATGGTTAAGATGTAGCGGGAACCATCGTTAGCAGTTGGAGAGAGAGGACCAACAAAATCAATTCCTAGCATGTACCAAGGAAACTGCACACGAATGGGGTGAAGTTCGGGCCTGCCAGTAGTTAGCTTTCGATTAACTCGCTGGCAAATGTCACAAGTAGACACCTATAAAGTAGACACATAAATATTGAGGGAAGGTGTTACTGTTTGATAACTTTGTATACATGTAGGTGTAACAATAATACAGAACCAAGTTGACATCCCAATAATTATAGATATTGACTATTATGTGCACTAAAATACAAGGACAGATGAGCAAATCTACTAACCATTTCTTTCACACCCTTTACCATGCCATGCCACATGTAACGCTCCTTAATTCGGGCAAGTGTGCGAGTCACCCCCATATGTCCAGATTTTTCATCAACATGGCAAGCAAACAGTATTTTCTTTCTCTCTCTTCGGTTGATAATGTATCGGATCAACACATCATCCTAAAATATCGAGAAGGCAATATATAGGAGCTATAATACCAGAAGAATCGAACATAAATGACGCGTTATATATACCTAGAGATGGCCACTCCTGTAATGATTGTAATTTCAACTACATTACAGATACACCAACTCACTCTGTCCTTTCAGGCTCTTGTGTTTGTACATGAAGTCACCATTGTTCACTACAAACTGCTTGGCCTTTCTTCTGATGACCCTTTTTCTTCCCTCTTTACAGTCATCAGGGTACTCCTTGGTGGTTACATAGTGGAATACCTCTTCTATCAGCTCTTCCTCCCCTGTGTGTAGCTCAAGCTCCATAAGAATAACTGGAACAAACTTTTCAGCTGCATCAAAAGCTGTGCAAGTTGCGCAGCAACCAGGACTACTTTTTTCGAGGGCGGACCAACATTATCAGCTAAAATTGGTCTGGGGGACCGAAAATTTCAGTCCCCGGACTGAAATTATCGGCGGACCAAAATTTTCGTGACAGTTCCTCCAATTTTCTCTTCTGTGACAAAGAACAGAAAAAGTAGAGGCTGCGAAGGAGGCTAGGTGAAGGAGGCTAAGCATGATACAGAAAAACAGCAGCTAACAAGACACGCCCTCTTTCTCTGCAGTAATCTGTCACGTGCAATAACAAGCTAAACCACGTGGTGCTTCCAGAGCTAGAAAAACAGAAATTATGCAGTCAGTTTTGAAGCTCTGAGCGCGCGAGCAAAGCGCAAGTGATCAAACTATTTGTCTGTATTGGTGAAGGCTGAAGACATGAGTCCATGGACAGGGACTACTGAGGAACCTTCATCAAGAACAAGGTAATGTACTTATTCGTAAATAATTACAAAGCGAGATGTCATTTCTTTTGGAGGTTGAGAAAAATTCCTGGTTTCGCATATTTAGAGGGTCGCATCTAATTGGAGGTTACTCTACTATCCTCGATTACAGGATGCTTAAAATTATATTGTTTCTAGCGGCCTGGAATCGAGGCTGTGGTTTCACCACTATTTAGGATGCAACATAAAAAAATAATTGTCACACGCAGCAGTCGCTACTTTTAGAGGTCAGAAAATTACCTAAGATCGAGGGTGTCGCATATTTGGAGGGTCACCTTAAATTGAACAAGTACGGTACTTGTGTATAATGTGTAGTTGGTTATGATGTGGACCCTAACTTTGGTCTTGTGCATGATACCCAGGTATGTACCCACACAGAGTTCACACCAAGTAACATAAAAACAAACACTTAAAAACTGTTTTAATACAGAGATACTACACGTAGGGACAGAGCCGACCGACGTGGAGACGGTTACTATCGCTACTGAAGAGGTGGTACCCAGTTCACAGTTTGAGATAGAGATAAGTCAGAGTGATGATGGGGAGAGTGTGGAGCAGCTACAGGCCAGTGACTTGGGCCCTAACTTTGGCCTTGTGCATGATACCCAGGTAACACACACACACACTTCACACCAAGTAATATAATTATAAAAACTAGCACTTAAAAACGCTTTTTTAAAGTATCCGGCTTCTAAGACTTTTCGTTTTTGTACTATTTTCGCTTTCGTATTACATGGTTAGAATTTGCATGATGGTAACTACCTCCCAAATAACGAACACACACACACACACACACACTCACACACACACACTCACACACACACACACACACACACACACACACACACACACTTGTTGTTCCTGCCCACTCACACAGGAGGTCCACACGCTAACTAGCGATGATGGTTTGCCCTCTGACATGACCTCTGAGGATGGCTCCACCCTCAACGCTATAGGCCACGCCCTTATCCAGATGCAGCAAGGTGGACAGACCACCCCCTCATCTCAGTTCCTCATCACTAGGAGCACCTCATCTGGTTCAGAGTCTGGACAAAATGGTGAGTAATGGAGGCCAAATTTATCAGTGTGACGATTGCTTTTTTGCCAAATCCAAAAGTTATAGGCTTCGATAAGTTATCCAAGTGCTTGTACATACTAATTAAATGCAGAACCATGAGTATTATTGCTAATGTTTGAGGTTTCTTGGAAGTGGTGTTGAAAAATTGTTTTATAATAATAGTCACTTTTTATATGTTGTTGTGTGTGTGTTCAGGTCCTCTGTATGTGATGATCCCACCATCCAGTAGTGCTGAGATACTGCATGCAATGGGTCGACCTATAGGACCCAAGATGAGCGGGATATCAACTATGGATTATCACACGGCCGACCCCATCGTTCAAATGCAGTTGTGAGTACACAGTTCATGTGATTGCCTACCTCTGCATAACATGTATGACAGTATGTTAGGGAAAGCATCATTCTTGCTACACACCGTATTACTAGAATATTTTGCAGTAAAAAAACCTTTGTGAATCAGCCAAATCGGCAACGCTTTGCGATCTAACTGTTGCGTTCTGGCAAGGATCGTGTGTATTTACCCAAAATTAGGTTTTGCAATTTTATTGTTTAAAAATTCACATATGCTCGTAAAACATTCTAGTAATACGGTAACTGTGAGGAGTGTTGTTATTATGGTGGTTGGTTTGCAGGTCTGGGGATATGGCCGCCAACAGGGAAGCTCAGAGGAAGGCTACACACAATGAGGGTGATGCAAATTCAATACTGAAAGTTATAGTGTACAACAGATGTACATGTACGTATGTGGTCATAATCAAATAGAAGCATTTCCCACAAAGTACAGTTACGAAGCTTTAACATCAAATCTGCCACTTTCAAAACTAATAACTTACTTGTTGTGTGAAAGCTATCTAATGCTGTAAACGCATTATTGTCCATTTTAATTATTAATTATGTCTTGGTTTTTATACTGTACAGTAGGTGTACGTGTGTGTGTGTGAGGTCAAGGTTCATTCATTTTGCCAATTGGCTCAGCTTCATTGTACATGCCCTAAACACGATAATTACCAGTTGTTGTTGTTGTTCTTCCCACGCCCAGTTGAGCGTCGGCGTCGGGACAGGATCAACGAGCTCATCAAGGTACTGGCTCAGATAGTGCCTGCTTGTCAGAAGAAAGACGCAACTACTGGTTCCATTGTCGGGGTGAGTGTGTGTGTCTGTGAGTGTGTGTACTAAAGTACTATTGGAAAAACCATTGAAATATCACTAACTTGGTTTTTTTTAATTACTATTATTGCTAAGCATGCATTTAGTGCAGAGCACAGTGTTACGTTAGTTACTAGTATCATAGAATCCAGCAGAGTTCATCGTATATAACACATGTAGTTAGTTACACATAAAATAAAATTGCTATTTTTTAACAGCAACTAAGCATGTTTTTTTGATATCTCCACGTACATGTCTCACCCTCACATCATGTTTCCCTGACTGCAGTATGTGTACAGCAAGGGAACGGTACTAGACAAGACAGTGGACTACTTGAAAGAGCTCGTGTTTCAAAACGAACAACTCACAGCCAGTGCCAAAATCGCAGAGAAATCAACCAACGCTTTAGCAATGCTTCAAAACCAGATCCAAGTCCTAGAGAAAGAGAACGCATTTCTTCGAGCACAGATTATCCAGTTTGGAATCGATGCAGCTGCTTCCTCTGGTCAAAAGCAACCTAACCAGCAACTTCTAAACTCTCCTCTGGCCCAGAGTCTCCTCAACACAGTAGTGACCCACTCACCACCGACCACTTCTGTCTCCCCTCCACAACAATCCACACAACAAACTAACAATGTAGCAGCACAGCAACTACTACTATCCCTGGCACAGAACCTCACCAACAGCCCTCTGTTGACCTCACTGGCACACAACCAAACACCAAGTTCTATCTCATCCCTACAACAACTTGGTGGCATTGTCTCCAGCCTGACACCTTCGCAAGCACAACCTATGCACTTGTCAGCTTCGTCACAATTCTCTCCTCTCTTACAATCATCGCTGCCGACTGGAGCCTCTAATCCAAACACACCACTCTTAAGCTCACTCGTACAAACTCTATCCTCCATTGCGAGCACGACCACTTCTCCGTCCACTCCTGTACCGAAATCCTCCATGCTGTCACAAGCCAACAACAATGGCGGGGGTGGTGGTGGTGGTGGTCTCTCTGCCGCGGCTGCTGCTAGTCTGCTCAACACTCTGATTCTGGCTCAGAATGTGCTCACAAGCAACTCAAGTGCTGGTAGCCCCGGGCAAGATTCAATGTCTATGGAAACGGTGGACCAATCCTCTCAACAGTAGTGTACAGTATATTATAATTGTGGACTGTTTATACTGTTCTAGTTTTAACGTGTGTTTTTTAGTAATCTCTCCTTCACTTACTATAGCTACATTGTCAGTATTATTATGTATACATAGTTTTTATACATGATATTTGTGTTATTGAACCCGAGCATAATAAATTGTTTGTCTCTATAGAAAAAAAATGTTGTGAATATAGCTATGCCATTATAATTATGTGCAGTCTAGCCTCCATCTCAAGCCGCACTTCCTCGAAAGTTGGCCTCGTTGCTTGCACATGCGCTAACCATTAGCTTCTGAACATGAAAACTGTGCTGATGAAGAACCTTCATCAAAAGCAAGGTACGTGTGTATAATGTGTACTTATGCAGTGCAATGAGTCCACTGTGTACTATTAAATGTACAGTACAAAGAATGGGAACCTAGCATGCTTACTAGTCTGTATGTACATGCACTTGTATACAAGGTATGCTTCAATGTATGCAGTTTAGGTGTGTACAGGGAAACGTGTGTCAATTGAGAACACTAGCTCACAATATTTGTACATGACATTGTACAGTAGTGTACCAGACCCTTCATCACACTACCAGTTTGAATGTGTCCATGTGTTGTTTATCCTGGCTACAGAACACTGACTCAGGACGAGGAGGATTTTGACAAGTTCCTGGAGAGTGCCAAAGCTCAGCAGCTCTCACCCTCCACAATTAAAAGGTATCACTTTAACTGACTCTTACGATTATTCTAGTATTCATAATGTAAGTACGTGTGATGTGTGTGGTGTCCCTTTTATCATAGTTGAGCCATTTTGCTTTTAGCCAGTATAAATTATAGCTACTGTTATCATGTGATTTTCTCACCCCTTACTTCCTAAGCCCTCAAACTTCCACTCAGTATGACTATGATCATGTGACTCTTTAACCCCTCAGTTCCCGAGCCCCACCCCTCACTGTCTGACTCGAAAGAGGAGATAGACTTTGGATTCTGGGAGAAGGCGTCCACCCTACCCTCGGACAAGACCCCAACCAAGGACCTGAACTTGTTATGAGACTGTTAAATATTATTTTGTCTGTTTTTGTACTATTTTCTGGCAATGTAATTATGTATGTACCACTTCATGTCATCATAATAACTATAATTATATGCGATAAAATTCTGTTGCAACTTAATTTTCTCTTACCTGCTATACCGTGCAAATATTTAAGGCGTGGCTTCTGGTGAGCAGTCATTCCGCGAACATTGTGCAACGAAAAGAGGCCTATCCACAAAATATAAATGCCTCAAAAATTTCACGCTATACGGTAATTAGCACTTATAGAGAAGAAATGAACAGTTCAAATAAAAATAAACGAAATATGCGAACTTAATTAGAAAACTTTTTTCAAAAAGATCGTTAACAATGCACAACATATTACAATAACTAATTAATCGCTTATACAAAAGAAATCAACTGTTTGAACATAATTACCAAATAGTTTTGTCTGTCCTCCGGCTACAATGACCTCTCCACTAGGAAGTACTGAGCATGTGCAAGAGTATTGTGCAGTAGGCAGGTCTCCCACTTTCACCCACCTCCTGGTGTCAGGCTGGTAGAGGAAGATCGATGAACTTGTGTTGTGTCTGTTGTCCCGTCCACCAACGGCTAATAGTGACCTCCCAATACTGAGAGGAGCTGATCGCACGAATGGTACTTCCTGTAAGGTCTGCCAGGGAGTGGGTGCGTCCAGGTTGGAAAGGGCCTTTGCAATGAGTTCATTGAGGTCGACGTGGTGCACTGTCTTAGTTGCACTCCGAGTGTGATCCCACCCTCCCATTAGGTAGAGGGTGTTTCCTACGAGAGTCGATTTCAGTTCTGATTGTGGGTTAGGTAGTGACTGAGCAATGTACCATCTTCTTGATGCCACGTCCAACACCTCCACAGAGGAGATACGTACTTTATCATCACACCCACCAGCTACAATGATGTGGTTGCTGAAGGAGACAGCTGTTGAGGAATGGCGAGCAATGTTCATTGGTGGGTATGGGTGAGGCCATTCCCCTGATTCAAACACTGCTAGTTGATTCGTGGGTTTGTTGTTTCTTGGATCATTTCCTCCCACCAGCATTAGTCGATTAGCGAGTGATGTCATAGCGAACCAATAGGCAGTGTACTCTGGTAGTTTGGTCCATTGATCTTGCTCGAGCTTCATCACTGTACACATGTCACGATCATTGTCTGTACGCCCTCCACCAACATACACCGTGTCACCGATAACAACACTCTGTACCGAGGCGCTCATCTTGATTGGCATGTCTTTTCCTCTTCTCCATTTCAGAGTGAATGGTCTCAACTCTCTGGGAGGGGGACCCTGAATAATGAATGAGTGTAATTAGGACAGTGTCTACTAACAAGCGATTGTTACTTGTAGCAATAATTGCATGCACACTAAATCACTTTCTCTAATTAGCTTAAGAGGCCACGCCCACCAGTCTAATAGAATGTACAGTACGATTATAAGAGATCAAAGCTTCTACTATAGCTCTGCAATAATATAATGGTGCATTTTGTCTCACCTGTCTCTGCTGTTGAATGATGGCGTCTCTCCTGACCAGCTCAGCATCTTTGTGGCCAATGTGTTCCCTGTGAGCCTGTACAGGGGAACGTTGGTGGAAATCAAACAAAGACGTAAATATCATTAGCGGAAATTCTACAACAGAATGAGAACAAGCAACAATTTCCGCTAAAGGAAGTACATAATTATAGGCACACTCACACAGATGTGTAGTTACGGCTTAACACATGAGACAGCATCCATGCATGTTAAGGTACAATACTATTGTTGCTGTGGGAATCTCATTATCACACTACATGTACGCACCTTCTTGACTTGTTCAGTGTCCTTTGACTCCTTCTTTGTTGCCTCCACTGGGTCCGAGCTTGTTGTCAGGTAAGTATCTAAAATCGATACCAACATTAATAGACGGATATGATTTTTTCGTTAGGGTTACAGTTAGCTGAAATGTAAAACACATAATGTACTTATTATTGACTCACAGATGTCCCTGGCAGATGGTCTCCTCCTCATGTCTTCTTGCAAACAACTGTCGATAAGCTTCCTCAACCTGTGTGTGTGAGGGATCTGGGCAACATGGAATGATCGATCCTTGGCTGACTTGATCGTCTCCAACTTGCAAAGAATCTGCGTCACAATCACCCCATAGGAAAACACATCCAGGCTGCTATCGTACTTCTCCTCTTCCAATCGAATAGCCTCGAGAGGTAGATACCCCATACGGTGACCAATGGCTGTGAGGGTGTGACTAAGCTTGGAGGAATCATATAGCCGTGACATGCCAAAGTCGGAAATCTTTGCAACAGGCACTGGTCGTGTAAGCTTCAGCAAGACGTTATCACCACAGAGGTCACGGTGGATAATCTGCTTGCTGTGAATGTAGGCCAGACCACAAGCCATGTCTTTGGAGAGGCTAATTTCACATTCGCTAGTGAGGGACTCTTCATCAAGGCTGGAGAAATAGGATCTCAGATTGCAATCCATCAGCTCAACAACGAGGATTGTACTCCCTGATTTAGGGTGCTTGGCAGTCGACAAAAACTGAACAACGTTTGGGTGCTGGAACGACTTGAGAAAATCACTTTCACGATCAATTGCATTGCTAGCTTCTTCGTTTTTGCCGATTGGAATACTTGCCTGCATCTCCATAGCATCGTGAAGCAGCACTTTGACTGCACATATCTCGCCCTTGTAGCTGCCTTTGAAGACTGCTCCAAATGCACCTTTACCGAGACGCTCATCTAGGAAAACAGTCAAATCATCGTTGATCTTCTGGCGGTTTTGGTCAACTGTGGAATATTGTGTGTGTGTTTGAGAATGGTATATACAGAAGTATAGGGGGTGGGATCGGGCTTTCTGGGGGGGGGGTGAATATTATAGTAGCTAACAAACTATATAAGCATCATGTGTGATTCCTCAGTGCTAAACTAGTGCTTACCCTCTGACTTCACATCAGTAGGATTGCTTGCATCAGTAGACTGTAGATGATCTTTCTTGATGGTCCTGGCTATGTGAACGTGGCCTACGATAGGACTTGACAAAGCTTTGAAAACATCTTCCCAGCTTCTCTCACCACTTTTCAGCCATTCTTTCAAACCCTCACGATAGCAGTCATCAGGATCATCTCTCCATTTTGTACCAATGCTGTCGATGGTATCCGAGGATATTTTAAGAACCAGCAAGAAGTTTCGCCACTTGATTCGAGCATCAAACGTAGCTATGTATAGATCTCCTAGATCTGCTATTGTGAGATAGTCAGACATCTTCTCTGTAGAGAGTGGAATAAGATAAACAATGATATGAAGGTACATGTAATTATGTATAAATATTTGGTGTGTGCAAATTATATCATCAAAACCATGTACCATAGATCTATATGCAGAAAATAAAACAGTGCTGTCTGCACTTACTGATAATAATCCAGAGCTACAGTATCTTCACAGCTTGATACCAGGCACGATACAGAAGTACAGGACAACAGCTAGCTCAGCTACAACGAGACCCTCCCTCTTTCTCTGCAGGAATAAACAATAGCTGTCACGTGCGATAACATTGCTAAACCACGTGGCTGGTCTTTCACTGCACTATACTAGCTAGAGAGAAGAAGAAATTATGCTGTCAATTTTGAAACTCTGAGCAAGTGGTCAAACTATTTGTCTGTATTGGTGGAGGCTGAAGACATGAGTCCATGGACAGGGACTACTGAGGAACCTTCATCAAGAACATTAACAAGGTACAGTTATTCATAAATATTAAATTACAAAGCGAGAGGTCATTTCTTTTTGGAGGTTGAGAAAAATTCCTGGTGTCGCATATTTAGAGGGTCGCATCTAATTGGAGGTTACTCTACTATACTCGATTATAGGCCGCTTAAAATTATATTGTTTCTAGCGGCCTGGAATCGAGGCTGTGGTCTGACCTCTATTTAGGACGCAACATAAAAAAATAATTGTCACACACAGCAGTCGCTACTTTTAGAGGTCAGAATATTACCTAAGATCGAGGGTGTCGCATATTTGGAGGGTGGCCTTAAATTGAACAAGTACGGTACTTGTGTATAATGTGTAGTTGGTTATAATGTGGACCCTAACTTTGGTCTTGTGCATGATACCCAGGTATGTACCCACACAGAGTTCACACCAAGTAACATAAAAGCAAACACTTAAAAACTGTTTTAATACAGAGATACTACACGTAGGAACAGAGCCGACCGACGTGGAGACGGTTACTATCGCTACTGAAGAGGTGGTACCCAGTTCACAGTTTGAGATAGAGATAAGTCAGAGTGATGATGGGGAGAGTGTGGAGCAGCTACAGGCCAGTGACTTGGGCCCTAACTTTGGCCTTGTGCATGATACCCAGGTAATACACACACACACACTTCACACCAAGTAACATATAAAAACTAGCACTTAAAAACGCTTTTTTAAAGGTATCCGGCTTCTAAGACGTTTCGTTTTCGTATTATTTTCCCTTTCTTATTACATGGTTAGAATTTGCATGATGGTAACTACCTCCCAAATAACGAACACACACACACACACACACACACACACACACACACACACACACACACACACACACACACACACACACACTTGTTGTTCCTGCCCACTCACACAGGAGGTCCACACGCTAACTAGCGATGATGGTTTGCCCTCTGACATGACCTCTGAGGATGGCTCCACCCTCAACGCTATATGCCACGCCCTCATCCAAATGCAGCATGGTGGACAGACCACCCCCTTTCAGAGTCTGGCCAAAAATTAATGGTGAATAAAGAAGGCCAAATTTATCAGTGTGACGATTGCTTTTTTGCCAAATCCAGAAGTTATAGTCCTCGATAAGTTATCCAAGTGCTTGTACATACTAATTACATGTAGAACCATGAGTATTATTGCTAATGTTTGAGGTTTCTTGGAAGTGGTGTTGAGTTTTTACTATGTTGTTGTGTGTGTTCAGGTCCTCTGTATGTGATGATCCCACCATCCAGTAGTGCTGAGATACTGCATGCAATGGGTTGACCTATAGCACCCAAGATGAGCGGGATATCAACTATGGATTATCACACGGCCGACCCCATCGTTCAAATGCAGTTGTGAGTACACAGTTCATGTGATTGCCTACCTCTGCATAACATGTATGACAGTATGTGTTAGGGAAAGCATCATTCTTGCTACATACAGTATTACTAGAATATTTTGCTGTTGGTGAAAAACCTTTACCAATCAGCAACAAAGTTGATCCTTTGCGATTGTGCTAACTATTGCGTTCTGGCAATAATCGTGTGTATTTATAGTCATACTTTAGGTTTTGCGATTTTATTGTTGCAAATTGATCAACCCTCGCAAAATGTGCATATGCTTGCAAAACATTCTAGTAATACGGTAACTGTGAGGAGTGTTGTTTTTATGGTGGTTGGTTTGCAGGTCTGGGGATATGGCTGCCAACAGGGAAGCTCAGAGGAAGGCTACACACAATGAAGGTGCTGCAAATTCAATACTGAAAGTTATAGTGAACAACAGATGTACATGTACTTACGTGGTCATAATCAAATAGAAGCATTTCCCACAAAGTACAGTTACGAAACTTTAACATCGAATTTGCCACTTCTAAAACATTATTTGTTGTATGGAGGCTATCCATCCATGCTGTAACGTCTTAATAATTAAGTATGCCTTGACTGTACAGTAGGTGTACGTGTGTGTGTGTAAGGTCAAGGTTCATTCATTTTGCCAATTGGCTCAGCTTCATTGTACATGCCCTAAACACGATAATTACCAGTTGTTGTTGTTCTTCCCACGCCCAGTTGAGCGTTGGCGTCGGGACAGGATCAACGAGCTCATCAAGGTACTGGCTCAGATAGTGCCTGCTTGTCAGAAGAAAGACGCAACTACTGGTTCCATTGTTTTGGTTACTCGAAAAACCAAGTGCGTAGATATTACGATTATTCTATTATTCATAATGTAAGTACGTACATATTGTATACCAGTACATGTGTTGTGTGTGGTGTCCCTTTTATCATAGTTGAGCCATTTTGCATTTAGCCAGTATAAATTATAGCTACTGTTATCATGTGATTTCCTCACCCCTTACTTCCTAAGCCCTCAAACTTCCACTCATGCAGTATGACTATGATCATGTGACTCTTTAACCCCTCAGTTCCCGAGCCCCACCCCTCACTGGTCTGTCTCGGAAGAGGAGATAGACTTTGTATTCTGGGAGAAGGCGTCCACCCTACCCGAGGACAAGACCCCAACCAAGGACCTGAACTTGTTATGAGACTGTTAAATATTATTTTGTCTGTTTTTGTACTATTTTCTGGCAATGTAATTATGTATGTACCACTTCATGTCATCATAATAACTATAATTATATGCGATAAAATTCTGTTGCAACTTAATTTTCTCTTACCTGCTATACCGTGCAAATATTTAAGGCGTGGCTTCTGGTGAGCAGTCATTCCGCGAACATTGTGCAACGAAAAGAGGCCTATCCACAAAATATAAATGCCTCAAAAATTTCACGCTATACGGTAATTAGCACTTATAGAGAAGAAATGAACAGTTCAAATAAAAATAAACGAAATATGCGAACTTAATTAGAAAACTTTTTTCAAAAAGATCGTTAACAATGCACAACATATTACAATAACTAATTAATCGCTTATACAAAAGAAATCAACTGTTTGAACATAATTACCAAATAGTTTTGTCTGTCCTCCGGCTACAATGACCTCTCCACTAGGAAGTACTGAGCATGTGCAAGAGTATTGTGCAGTAGGCAGGTCTCCCACTTTCACCCACCTCCTGGTGTCAGGCTGGTAGAGGAAGATCGATGAACTTGTGTTGTGTCTGTTGTCCCGTCCACCAACGGCTAATAGTGACCTCCCAATACTGAGAGGAGCTGATCGCACGAATGGTACTTCCTGTAAGGTCTGCCAGGGAGTGGGTGCGTCCAGGTTGGAAAGGGCCTTTGCAATGAGTTCATTGAGGTCGACGTGGTGCACTGTCTTAGTTGCACTCCGAGTGTGATCCCACCCTCCCATTAGGTAGAGGGTGTTTCCTACGAGAGTCGATTTCAGTTCTGATTGTGGGTTAGGTAGTGACTGAGCAATGTACCATCTTCTTGATGCCACGTCCAACACCTCCACAGAGGAGATACGTACTTTATCATCACACCCACCAGCTACAATGATGTGGTTGCTGAAGGAGACAGCTGTTGAGGAATGGCGAGCAATGTTCATTGGTGGGTATGGGTGAGGCCATTCCCCTGATTCAAACACTGCTAGTTGATTCGTGGGTTTGTTGTTTCTTGGATCATTTCCTCCCACCAGCATTAGTCGATTAGCGAGTGATGTCATAGCGAACCAATAGGCAGTGTACTCTGGTAGTTTGGTCCATTGATCTTGCTCGAGCTTCATCACTGTACACATGTCACGATCATTGTCTGTACGCCCTCCACCAACATACACCGTGTCACCGATAACAACACTCTGTACCGAGGCGCTCATCTTGATTGGCATGTCTTTTCCTCTTCTCCATTTCAGAGTGAATGGTCTCAACTCTCTGGGAGGGGGACCCTGAATAATGAATGAGTGTAATTAGGACAGTGTCTACTAACAAGCGATTGTTACTTGTAGCAATAATTGCATGCACACTAAATCACTTTCTCTAATTAGCTTAAGAGGCCACGCCCACCAGTCTAATAGAATGTACAGTACGATTATAAGAGATCAAAGCTTCTACTATAGCTCTGCAATAATATAATGGTGCATTTTGTCTCACCTGTCTCTGCTGTTGAATGATGGCGTCTCTCCTGACCAGCTCAGCATCTTTGTGGCCAATGTGTTCCCTGTGAGCCTGTACAGGGGAACGTTGGTGGAAATCAAACAAAGACGTAAATATCATTAGCGGAAATTCTACAACAGAATGAGAACAAGCAACAATTTCCGCTAAAGGAAGTACATAATTATAGGCACACTCACACAGATGTGTAGTTACGGCTTAACACATGAGACAGCATCCATGCATGTTAAGGTACAATACTATTGTTGCTGTGGGAATCTCATTATCACACTACATGTACGCACCTTCTTGACTTGTTCAGTGTCCTTTGACTCCTTCTTTGTTGCCTCCACTGGGTCCGAGCTTGTTGTCAGGTAAGTATCTAAAATCGATACCAACATTAATAGACGGATATGATTTTTTCGTTAGGGTTACAGTTAGCTGAAATGTAAAACACATAATGTACTTATTATTGACTCACAGATGTCCCTGGCAGATGGTCTCCTCCTCATGTCTTCTTGCAAACAACTGTCGATAAGCTTCCTCAACCTGTGTGTGTGAGGGATCTGGGCAACATGGAATGATCGATCCTTGGCTGACTTGATCGTCTCCAACTTGCAAAGAATCTGCGTCACAATCACCCCATAGGAAAACACATCCAGGCTGCTATCGTACTTCTCCTCTTCCAATCGAATAGCCTCGAGAGGTAGATACCCCATACGGTGACCAATGGCTGTGAGGGTGTGACTAAGCTTGGAGGAATCATATAGCCGTGACATGCCAAAGTCGGAAATCTTTGCAACAGGCACTGGTCGTGTAAGCTTCAGCAAGACGTTATCACCACAGAGGTCACGGTGGATAATCTGCTTGCTGTGAATGTAGGCCAGACCACAAGCCATGTCTTTGGAGAGGCTAATTTCACATTCGCTAGTGAGGGACTCTTCATCAAGGCTGGAGAAATAGGATCTCAGATTGCAATCCATCAGCTCAACAACGAGGATTGTACTCCCTGATTTAGGGTGCTTGGCAGTCGACAAAAACTGAACAACGTTTGGGTGCTGGAACGACTTGAGAAAATCACTTTCACGATCAATTGCATTGCTAGCTTCTTCGTTTTTGCCGATTGGAATACTTGCCTGCATCTCCATAGCATCGTGAAGCAGCACTTTGACTGCACATATCTCGCCCTTGTAGCTGCCTTTGAAGACTGCTCCAAATGCACCTTTACCGAGACGCTCATCTAGGAAAACAGTCAAATCATCGTTGATCTTCTGGCGGTTTTGGTCAACTGTGGAATATTGTGTGTGTGTTTGAGAATGGTATATACAGAAGTATAGGGGGTGGGATCGGGCTTTCTGGGGGGGGGGTGAATATTATAGTAGCTAACAAACTATATAAGCATCATGTGTGATTCCTCAGTGCTAAACTAGTGCTTACCCTCTGACTTCACATCAGTAGGATTGCTTGCATCAGTAGACTGTAGATGATCTTTCTTGATGGTCCTGGCTATGTGAACGTGGCCTACGATAGGACTTGACAAAGCTTTGAAAACATCTTCCCAGCTTCTCTCACCACTTTTCAGCCATTCTTTCAAACCCTCACGATAGCAGTCATCAGGATCATCTCTCCATTTTGTACCAATGCTGTCGATGGTATCCGAGGATATTTTAAGAACCAGCAAGAAGTTTCGCCACTTGATTCGAGCATCAAACGTAGCTATGTATAGATCTCCTAGATCTGCTATTGTGAGATAGTCAGACATCTTCTCTGTAGAGAGTGGAATAAGATAAGCAATGATATGAAGGTACATGTAATTATGTATAAATATTTGGTGTGTGCAAATTATATCATCAAAACCATGTACCATAGATCTATATGCAGAAAATAAAACAGTGCTGTCTGCACTTACTGATAATAATCCAGAGCTACAGTATCTTCACAGCTTGATACCAGGCACGATACAGAAGTACAGGACAACAGCTAGCTCAGCTACAACGAGACCCTCCCTCTTTCTCTGCAGGAATATAACAATAGCTGTCACGTGCTATAACATTGCTAAACCACGTGGCTGGTCTTTCACTGCACTATACTAGCTAGAGAGAAGAAGAAATTATGCTGTCAATTTTGAAACTCTGAGCAAGTGGTCAAACTATTTGTCTGTATTGGTGGAGGCTGAAGACATGAGTCCATGGACAGGGACTACTGAGGAACCTTCATCAAGAACATTAACAAGGTACAGTTATTCATAAATATTAAATTACAAAGCGAGAGGTCATTTCTTTTGGAGGTTGAGAAAAATTCCTGGTGTCGCATATTTAGAGGGTCGCATCTAATTGGAGGTTACTCTACTATCCTCGATTATAGGATGCTTAAAATTATATTGTTTCTAGCGGCCTGGAATCGAGGCTGTGGTCTGACCTCTATTTAGGACGCAACATAAAAAAATAATTGTCACACACAGCAGTCGCTACTTTTAGAGGTCAGAATATTACCTAAGATCGAGGGTGTCGCATATTTGGAGGGTGGCCTTAAATTGAACAAGTACGGTACTTGTGTATAATGTGTAGTTGGTTATAATGTGGACCCTAACTTTGGTCTTGTGCATGATACCCAGGTATGTACCCACACAGAGTTCACACCAAGTAACATAAAAGCAAACACTTAAAAACTGTTTTAATACAGAGATACTACACGTAGGAACAGAGCCGACCGACGTGGAGACGGTTACTATCGCTACTGAAGAGGTGGTACCCAGTTCACAGTTTGAGATAGAGATAAGTCAGAGTGATGATGGGGAGAGTGTGGAGCAGCTACAGGCCAGTGACTTGGGCCCTAACTTTGGCCTTGTGCATGATACCCAGGTAATACACACACACACACTTCACACCAAGTAACATATAAAAACTAGCACTTAAAAACGCTTTTTTAAAGGTATCCGGCTTCTAAGACGTTTCGTTTTCGTATTATTTTCCCTTTCTTATTACATGGTTAGAATTTGCATGATGGTAACTACCTCCCAAATAACGAACACACACACACACACACACACACACACACACACACACACACTTGTTGTTCCTGCCCACTCACACAGGAGGTCCACACGCTAACTAGCGATGATGGTTTGCCCTCTGACATGACCTCTGAGGATGGCTCCACCCTCAACGCTATATGCCACGCCCTCATCCAAATGCAGCATGGTGGACAGACCACCCCCTTTCAGAGTCTGGCCAAAAATTAATGGTGAATAAAGAAGGCCAAATTTATCAGTGTGACGATTGCTTTTTTGCCAAATCCAGAAGTTATAGTCCTCGATAAGTTATCCAAGTGCTTGTACATACTAATTACATGTAGAACCATGAGTATTATTGCTAATGTTTGAGGTTTCTTGGAAGTGGTGTTGAGTTTTTACTATGTTGTTGTGTGTGTTCAGGTCCTCTGTATGTGATGATCCCACCATCCAGTAGTGCTGAGATACTGCATGCAATGGGTCGACCTATAGCACCCAAGATGAGTGGGATATCAACTATGGATTATCACACGGCCGACCCCATCGTTCAAATGCAGTTGTGAGTACACAGTTCATGTGATTGCCTACCTCTGCATAACATGTATGACAGTATGTGTTAGGGAAAGCATCATTCTTGCTACATACCGTATTACTAGAATATTTTGCTGTTGGTGAAAAACCTTTACCAATCAGCAACAAAGTTAATCCTTTGCGATTGTGCTAACTATTGCGTTCTGGCAATAATCGTGTGTATTTATAGTCATACTTTAGGTTTTGCGATTTTATTGTTGCGAATTGATCAACCCTCGCAAAATGTGCATATGCTTGCAAAACATTCTAGTAATACGGTAACTGTGAGGTTGTTATTATGGTGGTTGGTTTGCAGGTCTGGGGATATGGCCGCCAACAGGGAAGCTCAGAGGAAGGCTACACACAATGAAGGTGCTGCAAATTCAATACTGAAAGTTATAGTGAACAACAGATGTACATGTACTTACGTGGTCATAATCAAATAGAAGCATTTCCCACAAAGTACAGTTACGAAACTTTAACATCGAATTTGCCACTTCTAAAACATTATTTGTTGTATGGAGGCTATTCATCCATGCTGTAACGTCTTAATAATTAAGTATGCCTTGACTGTACAGTAGGTGTACGTGTGTGTGTGTGAGGTCAAGGTTCATTCATTTTGCCAATTGGCTCAGCTTCATTGTACATGCCCTAAACACGATAATTACCAGTTGTTGTTGTTCTTCCCACGCCCAGTTGAGCGTCGACGTCGGGACAGGATCAACGAGCTCATCAAGGTACTGGCTCAGATAGCGCCTGCTTGTCAGAAGAAAGACGCAACTACTGGTTCCATTGTCGGGGTGAGTGTGTGTGTCTGTTCATGTGTGTACTAAAGTACTATTGAAAGCCATCGAAATATCTACTAACTTGGTTTTTTTTTAAGCCTAAATTTCCTAATATTATTGCTAAGCATGCATTAGTGTAGAGCACAGTGTTATGTTAGTTACTAGTATCATAGAATCCAGCAGAGGCCATCGTATATAACACATGTAGTTAGTTGCACATAAAATTAATAATTTATGCTATTTTTTAATAGCTAAGCATGTTTTTTTGTTATCTCCACGTACATGTCTCACCCTCACGTCATGTTTCCCTGACTGCAATATGTGTACAGCAAGGGAACGGTACTGGACAAGACAGTCTGGCACCTTCGCAAGCACAACCTATGCACTTGTCAGCTTCGTCACAATTCTCTCCCCTCTTACAATCATCGCTGCCGACTGGAGCCTCTAATCCAAACACACCACTCTTAACCTCACTCGTACAAACTCTATCCTCCATTGCGAGCACGACCACTTCTCCGTCCACTCCTGTACCGAAATCCTCCATGCTGTCACAAGCCAACAACAATGGCGGGGGTGGTGGTGGTAGTCTCTCTGCCGCGGCTGCTGCTAGTCTGCTCAACACTCTGATTCTGGCTCAGAATGTGCTCACAAGCAACTCAAGTGCTGGTAGCCCGGGCAAGATTCAATGTCTATGGAAACGGTGGACCAATCCTCTCAACAGTAGTGTACAGTATATTATAATTGTGGACTGTTTATACTGTTCTAGTTTTAACGTGTGTTTTTTAGTAATCTCTCCTTCACTTACTATAGCTACATTGTCAGTATTATTATGTATACATAGTTTTTATACATGATATTTGTGTGGAGCTCTTTGAGAAAAATATTGTAGCAAAGCCCATTTATATGTAACCACGCCCATTATAATTATGTGCAGCCTAGCCTCCATCTCAAGCCGCACTTCCTAGAAAGTTGGCCTGGTAATCGACTGCTTGTGCATGAGCTAACCATTAGCTGGCATTGAGAAGAACCTTCATCAAGAACAAGGTACGTGTGTATAATGTGTAGTTATGCAGTGCAATGAGTTGACTGTGTACTATTGAATGTACAGTACAAAGAATGGGAACCTAGCATGCTCACTAGTCTGTATGTACATGCATTTGTATACAAGGTATGCTTCAATGTATGCAGTTTAGGTGTGTACAGGGAAACGTGTGTCAATTGAGAACACTAGCTCACAATATTTGTACATGACATTGTACAGTACGTGTACCAGACCCTTCAGCACACTACCAGTTTGAATGTGTCCATGTGTTGTTTATCCTGGCTACAGAACACTGACTCAGGACGAGGAGGACTTTGACAAGTTCCTGGAGAGTGTCAAAGCTCAGCAGCTCTCATTCTTCACAAAAGGTATCACTTCAACTGACTCTTACGATTATTCTAGTATTCATAATGTAAGTACGTACATATTGTATACCAGTACATGTGTTGTGTGTGGTGTCCCTTTATCATAGTTGAGCCATTTTGCATTTAGCCTGTATAAATTATAGCTACTGTTATCTTGTGATTTTCTCACCCCTTACTTCCTAAGCCCTCAAACTTCCACTCAGTATGACTATGACCATGTGACTCTCTGTTCCCGAGCCCCACCCCTCACTGTCTGACTTGGAAGAGGAGATAGACTTTGGATTCTGGGATAAGGCGTCCACCCTACCCTCGGACAAGACCCCAACCAAGGACCTGAACTTGTTATGAGACTGTTAAATATTATTTTGTTTGTTTTTGTACTATTTTCTGGCAATGTAATTATGTATGTACCACTTCATGTCATCATAATAACTTTATATGCGATAAAATTCTATTGCAACTTAATTTTCCCTTACCTGCTTATAACGTGCAAATATTTAAGGCGTGGCTTCCGGTAAGCAGTCATTCCGCGAACATTGTGCAACGAAAAGAGGCCTATCCACAAAATATAAATGCCTCAAAAATTTCGCGCTATACGGTATTTAGCACTTATAGATCAACAGTTCGAATAAAAATAAACGAAATATGCGAACTTAATTAGAAAACTTTTTTCAAAAAGATCGTTAACAATGCACAACATATTACAATAACTAATTAATCGCTTATACAAAAGATATCAACTGTTTGAAGATAATTACCAAATAGTTTTGTCTGTCCTCCGGCTACAATGACCTCTCCACTAGGAAGTACTGAGCATGTGCAGCAGTCTCGTGCAGTAGGCAGGTCTCCCACTTTCACCCACCTCCTGGTGTCAGGCTGGTAGAGGTGGATCGATGAACTTGAGTTGTCTCTGTCGTCCCGTCCACCAACGGCTAATAGTGACCTCCCAATACTGAGAGGAGCTGAGAACTTGAGTGGTACTTCTTGTAAAATCTGCCAGAGAGTGGGTGTGTCCAGGTTGGAAAGGGCCTTTGCAATGAGTTCATTGAGGTCGACGTGGTGCACTGTCTTGATTGCCCCCCTAGTGTGATCCCACCCTCCCATTAGGTAGAGGGTGTTTCCTATGAGAGTCGATTTCAGTTCTGATTGTGGGTTAGGTAGTGACTGAGCAATGTACCATCTTCTTGATGCCACGTCCAACACCTCCACAGAGGAGATACGTACTTTATCATCACGCCCACCAGCTACAATGATGTAGTTGTTGAAGGAGACAGCTGTTGAGGAATGGCGAGCAATGTTCATTGGTGGGTACGGGTGAGTCCATTCCCCTGATTCAAACACTGCTAGTTGATTGGTGGGTTTGTTGTTACTTGGATCAATTCCTCCCACCAGCACTAGTCGATTAGCGAGTGATGTCATAGCGAACCACCTGGCAGTGTACTTTGGTAGTTTGGTCCATTGATCTTGCTCGAGCTTCATCACTGTACACCTGTCACGATTATTGTCTGCAAACCCTCCACCAACATACACCGTGTCACCGATAACAACACTCTGTACCGAGATGCCCATCTTGATTGGCATGTCTTTTCCTCTTCTCCATTTCAGAGTGAGTGGAGGTCTCAACTCTCTGGGAGGGGGACCCTGAATAATGAATGAGTGTAATTAGGATAGTGTCTACTAACAAGCGAGTGTTACTTGTAGCAATAATTGCATGCACACTAAATCACTTTCTCTAATTAGCTTAAGAGGCCACGCCCACTAGTCTAATAGAATGTACAGTACGATTATAAGAGATCAAAGCTTCTACTATAGCTCTGCAATAATATAATGGTGCATTTTGTCTCACCTGTCTCTGCTGTTGAATGATGGCGTCTCTCCTGACCAGCTCAGCATCTTTGTGCTCAATCTATTTCCTGTGTGCCGGTCCAACCAACCTACGCAGCGCAGAGGGTTGGATCTCTACCAAGATACGCCCCCTTTTCTGCAATAACAATGCTGAATCAGCAAATCACATTTTGAAGCATGGCCAAAATCTATTGCCTGGAGGCTTTGTCCAGTCCCATTGTGGGCCACAGTGACATAGCCAGGACCATGGAGAGAGACCATTGCTGAGGAGGTGCAGAGGGCAAGTCCCTGGCCAATCAGATGATCCTACATGACGAAGCTGCTCGTAAAGATGCAAGTCTGATGACAAACTCAGGATGATGAGTGAGTGATAGTGTTGTTATTTAATAGCCTGATAGGATATACCTACTGCCAACATTTTCATGTACACTGTTCCTATAGGACGCATTTGATTTTGTTTGGATGGTCTGGAAAGCTGTTTGAAACTTTTAAATAGTATGTTGAAGAGTGCGCCAGTCTCTGCGCAGTTAAGGCCTGGGTCAGGCACTGATAAGATTAATTTTATTCATTGCCAACATTTTATGTAGATCATGTAGAAGATCATGTATAGTGCAATTCACCATAAGTGGCCATAATTTGCATTGCATGTCATTCACGTAGTAAACACATTTTTGTGGTAAAGTTAGTGTCAATCATCAGCTTTTGCAGAGCTCTATTTAATGGTTTTTTCGAAATTTCATTTGAGTAAGTATTTCTGGAGATATAGAGTGGCCCACCAAAAAAGGCAAAAATGTGTGGGCAATTATGACGCGATTGACGTCATCGCCATGGCAACGTATTTTTTCTTTTTAGATACAAAATAGATGTTTTTCACTAGCTCTGATTTAATAGCTATTTCTAGCTAGCTAGCTATTTCTGCCATTAATCCATTGTCTCCTGAGCTATTCATGCCTCGTACAAACAAGAGAAGCAAGCATCTGCAGCAAGCCAGAGCTACAAAGAAGGCAAAACTCTCACAAAGTTCACGATCTGATGATGGTGATTCCTCACTTCCTGATCTTAATGTTTCAACTGAAACTGATGAGCTTTCATTAGACTCCAAGTTTCTGATGAACAAGTTAAGAAATACAAGAAGGCATGCTTGTCCCATAGACGCATAAGTATCAATGAGTAATTTTATCTTTGTACTCCCACTTTTTTTTCATTTCTTTTGTACAAATGATAAAAACTCTCTATAGTGTTGTCTATTAGCAGTTAATTGAATTAATCACCCTGGTTTGAAGTTGATATCATAATCCTTATTGAACATGATATAAATTCAAAATATGTACCCATAAAGTTAATTAATAATTGTAAAATATCTTTACTGCATGTTTTCAATAAAATCTCTCTATAAAGTGTAAGTACATGTGCTATAAGTCAGTATACCCCAAATATTATGATACCAAACATAATACAATGTCGGTTATTCAAGAAAGTTTGAAAATCAATTACTTCTTTAATTATAGTCGTGGTTTGTAATTACAAGAGTTTCCATGGAAACTGAATCAGCCAAACTGTAGATAAATATGTAATATATAATATGCCGTAAGTTTAAAAATTAATTGTCAAGTCCTATTTAGTTTACATTCCTAAGTTGCATATTATGCAATATGGCCATGCATGCTGACATGCACTATAGTGTTAATAAGATTCATAATGTTTATTAATGTTATTCATTGCATGTGACGTCATAAGGTCAATGTATTTGCTTAGCTAGCTGCTAGAACTATTATAGATTATCTTTGGCAACAAATACGGCGGACTTAAACAAGGTAAGAGTAGCTGTTTAGGCCCTCAAAAGATAGAGTATGTTGTTATGATTATGTTTCCTTGATGGGAAGTAAAAATGTCCAAAACTTTCTTAGCTATGCTAGCTTCTTTAGCTCTGACAGCCACCCTAGAGGTAGGCTATTTTGTGTATCTCAAGAATACAATAACTCCTACTCTTCCCATCAAGGATACTAGTACCTAGCTATGAGATGTTCATCTAGCCTTGTTTTTGAAGCTTAATCTTGGCATCTTCAACGCCGTATTTGCACTTCTCTTTCTGAAAGTGGCATGACGTCATCACCATTTACGGGACTAATTAGCATAATTGAATTAATCTAATTAGTTTTTTGGAAAAAGAAAACATTGAGCTTCATTTTGGATCATTTTGATGCAGCATACACTGTATATTGCAAATAATACAGCAGTATGAACATAGTGTAAATTTTGGTATTAAAATCTGGACCCGGGCCTTAAGTGCGCAGAGGTAGACTACCATCATGTAGCAAGCTCTGACAAGGGCTCTAATGACACGAGTATTTGACCTTATAGCCAGGGGTCGTGTTATGGTGAAGTTGCTTGAGACTATTATAGCCATTGCCTTGGCTACGTGTGCAGTGTTTGAAGACGTGCTTGTGTGTGTATAGAGTTATTATTGTTTTGCCATAATTCGTAGTAAGTACTGTTCACGTGTTTTCTCCCTACTAGACCTGAGGATTTGTACCAACCAGGTGAGGTGGACTTTGACCCCAATGAGGAGAGCTTACTAGCGGAGCTCCACCTAGCAACCAGCAGTAGCAACGCACCTGGAGTGGATCAGATCATTATAAACAATGAGAAACTGATGCTGGAGAAGTGAGTGATAGCATGTCAGACAACTACACACATTGTAAGTCTCTTTCTGAGAGCTTTGTTGACTTGTATAGTCATCTTGTGTTGCGAACCTCCGATTTTATTGTATTTGTACTAACAATGTTAGTTGATTAATAAATGTTTCTCTGTTGCACAGGACGAGTGCTGACTCGGCTCTGTTTAAGTCCAAGAGCAAGAAATCAAAGTGGCTCGACTAGTGAGTTGTGTCACGTCAGTTAGTGTGTAGAGTTGTAGTGAAGCTTTTCTTATTCTAGTCACTCTATAGAGATTATTATAGAATACAGTCAGGTTAATTAATGGACTCCATAGCGGACCTATGCCACCTCTAGAGTACAGCTATACTGTTTCACTGTATACCTTGAAGTAAGATTATAATCTAGTGCGATAAGATACTATTAGTGTTATGATTCTACTAAAACTCGTTCTCAAAAGTTTCAGCCTATAGTCTAGTTTTATTTTATTGCTCCCGTTACTTGCTGCTTAGCCAGATCATATATACTATTGTATAACACTACTCTGGTTTCTATAGATCTTTATTATTTATGTCAACAGCCGAGGGTAGCACTTCAGTGCTCTAGTTCTAATTGTAGATTGACTGATCGATTTGCATGTCTTCTGTACTATTGTTTGATTTTTCCACCCCTCATCTTTTCCGGCCCCCAGTTATGCGGCCATTTTTCAGCCCGGCCAAGTGTTGAGGAGACAAGGTGAGGCACTGAGAATGGAGGTAGAGGTACAGAGTACATTAACTGGAAAATGCATTTGTGTCATACTTTGTAGAGTCCCTTAAAGTCATTCAAGGTCAGCTATAGTGTGTCCTATTTGAAGGTGTGCAATGTACAATCATGTACGACCCCCCCCCCACACACACACACACACCTTTAGGCCTACTATGCTGCTAAGAAAGAGAGGGGCCTCACGTAAACTGACCACTCAGTGTGACTATGACCATGTGACTCTTTAACCCCTCAGTTCCCGAGCCCCACCCCTCACTGTCTGACTCGGAAGAGGAGATAGACTTTGGATTCTGGGAGAAGGCGTCCACCCTACCCTCGGACAAGACCCCAACCAAGGACCTGAACTTGTTATGAGACTGTTAAATATTATTGTCTGTTTTTGTACTATTTTCTGGCAATGTAATTATGTATGTACCACTTCATGTCATCATAATAACTATAATTATATGCGATAAAATTCTGTTGCAACTTAATTTTCTCAACATGATAAAAAATATCAATATCGTTATAAACTCATCGCACAATTAAAGAGAAACAATAACTAAATATAAATAGCACTTATAGAGAAGAAATCAACAGTTTGAATAAAATTAATTATAAACGAAAATTAATTGTCCTTGTTCAAAAAAATCGTTAACAATGCACAACATATTACAATAACTAATTAATCGCTTATACGAAAGAAATCAACTCTTTGAACAAAATTACCAAATGGTTTTGTCCGTCCTCCGGCTACAATGACCTCTCCACTAGGAAGTACTGAGCATGTGCAGTAGTATCGTGCAGTAGGCAGGTCTCCTACTTTCACCCACCGCCTGGTGTCAGGCTGGTAGAGGTAGATCGATGAACTTGAGTTGTATCTGTCGTCCCGTCCACCAATAGCTAATAGTGACCTCCCAATACTGAGAGGAGCTGAGAACACGAGTGGTACTTCCTGTAAGGTCTGCCAGAGAGTGGGTGTGTCCAGGTTCGAATGGGCCTTTGCAACGAGTTCAGTGAGGTCGACGTGGTACACTGTCTTGGTTGCACTCAGAGTGTGATCGAACCCTCCCATTAGGTAGAGGGTGTTTCTTATGAGAGTCGATTTCAGTACTGATCGTGGGTTAGGTAGTGACTGAGCAATGTACCATCTTCTTGATGCCACGTCCAACACCTCCACAGAGGAGATACGTTTTTTATCATCCCACCCACCAGCTACAATGATGTGGTTGTTAAAGGAGACAGCTGTTGAGTGAGAATGAGCAATGTTCATTGGTGGGTACGGGTGAGGCCATTCCCCTGATTCAAACACTGCTAGTTGATTGGTGGGTTTGCTGTTTCTTGGATCTTTCCCTCCCACCAGCACTAGTCGATTAGCGAGTGATGTCATAGCGAAGTACTTGGCAGTGTACTCTGGTAGTTTGGTCCATTGATCTTGCTCGAGCTTCATCACTGTACACATGTCACGATCATTGTCTGCAAACCCTCCACCAACATACACCGTGTCACCGATAACAACACTCTGTACCGAGTGACCCATCTTGATTGGCATGTCTTTTCCTTTTCTCCATTTCAGAGTGAGTGGAGGTCTCAACTCTCTGGGAGGGGGACCCTGAATAATGAATGAGTGTAATTAGGATAGTGTCTACTAACAAGCGAGTGTTACTTGTAGCAATAATTGCATGCACACTAAATCACTTTCTCTAATTAGCTTAAGAGGCCACGCCCACCAGTCTAATAGAATGTACAGTACGATTATAAGAGATCAAAGCTTCTACTATAGCTCTGCAATAATATAATGGTGCATTTTGTCTCACCTGTCTCTGCTGTTGAATGATGGCGTCTCTCCTGACCAGCTCAGCATCTTTGTGTTCAATTTGTTCCCTGTGAGCCTGTACAGGGGAACGTTGGTGGAAATCTTTAAATTAAAACACAGACGTGAATATCATTAGTGGAAATTCTACAACAGAACGAGAATAAACAACAATTTCCGCTAAAGGAAGTACATAATTATAGGCACACTCAAACGGATGTGTATTTAGCAGCTTAGCATGATTTATACAATAGCATCAATTGTTGAGGTATACTACTATTGTTGGAATCTCATCGACACACTTAGCTACATGTACGCAAACAAATATCATTATTGTAGTATAATACTAGCGTATAAGAGTGTGTGCATTTGGTGACTACTATAATACCTGTAAGAGAGCGGCCCTCTCAACTAGAGCAGCCTCTCTCTGGGAAATGAGATTAGCGATCGTTGACTCTTGTTCACTGAGTTGTCTGTCCTTGTCAGCAATCATACCATCTTTGGTGGCAGCATTAGCACGGACACTATTCAATATCTGTATAAAGTGAAAAAAAGGTTATCAACATGTTAGCTCGTTGAATAAAATAGCTTATAATGAACAAAATAAACTGGTTCTGCTGACCTGTTGCTGTCTAGCAAGCTGAGTATCTTTGTCCACTACTTCCTCATCTTTTTGAACAAGTAGCTCATCTTTTTGTGCCAGTAGTGCAACGCTCTGTTCAAGTTGGTTGTCTTTTTGCACTAGAAGTACATCTTTCTCAGTAAGTTGCTCATCTTTCCTCTCCAGTATCCTGTCCTTCTGGACCACCTCTCTCTGAGAACAGAGTACAGCATGCAGTGTCAGACCTTTGCACCCACTAGCTCACTGGACTGGACTCACCTGTAGAGCCTCTATCCTCTTCTCCTTTGCCCTGAGGGTCCTGGCAGTCTTTACTCGTCCAATGTCCAGCTGGAGCAGTCCTCCGTCCATCTCCCTCCCCACCTCCTCCAGAGACGAGAGGAGCTCAGTGGTGGTCGGTCTTCTCTCTGGGGTGTTGGCCAGACACTCCCTCACCAGACCAAACAGAGGGTGCTCACGTCCACCCGCCAGACTCCTCTCAAGGAGAGCCGTGTAGGGACCTCGACGCTCAAACTCTGAGCGAGCCAGGAGGTGGTCTGGGTTGTTGGGGTCGCTGTACGTGGGGGCAAGGAGATCTCCTGGAAACACCTAGTCCAATGACACGAGTGGAAGAACATGTGAATACTGACTGTCATGATTGTTTTTATGTATGTCTGTATGTATGGAGAAAATGAGTGCACGTATATTCACAATCATACATACAAAATGCATTTGCTGAAGGTCAACAATATTAAAGGGGGATCTCCCCAACACATACAACCACAATACTTATAAGGTATATTGAAAGATAATTTACTGATGAAAGGTCATCATGACTATAAATAACATCAACATACTTGTGTGAGTGCAAACAATTGCAGCACTCCGAAAGAGAAGACGTCCAGACTGGGTCCGTACACACTGTGACCTCTGTCAGAGAGGGCCTCGGGCGGCATGTACACCAGTGTCCCAGGAAACCTCGTTAGAGTCCTGGCCAGTCGACCAGGCTCCAGATTCACGATACGAGAGTTACCAAAGTCAGTGATCTTGGCTCTCAGAGATGCCGTCAGCAGGACGTTCCTGGCAGTGAGGTCACGATGGACCACGGACTCACGATGCAGGTGGAGCAGCCCTCGAGCCACACAGACCAGAATGTACTGGGTGACAGAGAGGGGGATGTTGGGGGTGGACTCCAGGAGATCGTCCAGACTTGAGTCCAGCCTCTCCATGACCAGGAGAGGCAGTCGAGAGCCAGTCACGAAACACAGCCCAATGAACTGGGTGATGTTGGGGTGACGGATGCGAGCCATGAGTCGACACTCTCGGCGGTAGTTCCCAGCTAGGTTGGCCACTCCACCACGCTCATCCGTCTCCAGGAGAACCTCGTGGATCTTCTTGGCTGCATACACCTCACCATTGATCATCACCTGTGCATGGAGGCAGTCACACTTGAATAGCTAGCAGATACACTAGAGACAGTGCACAGAAATAGAGCATGCAGTGACTGACCTCTTGAACAGAGCCATAGGAGCCAGTTCCTAGAACTCTCTCCTCTCCAAAGTGCTCCACATTCTCCAGCACAAACTCCCTCAAGTCAGCATCATCTTGCAAAGAAAACATTGCTTTTGCAGCTAGCTAGCTACAGGGATTTGAGGAGTTCTTGCAACTGCAATGTCGAGAGCGGAAGTACCTGTCACGTGAACAGTTACGTAATTATGGCTCATTTCAAACCAATCTTTCTCCAATAAAGCCTTTAGGCCTGTTTATTTTGTGAAAAAATCGACCTATACAAGAGGCTTTACTCTGCATATAATTATCTGCAAGCCTTTGCACCACAGCTAAAGCTTGAGCCCAATCGTGAGCTACTACTATTAGTCTGTCGTGTATCCAGCTGGAGCTAGCCTAAGAGAGATTTTACTGAGACTAGTGATACACTTTCAACAGCTTACGGGCAGGCTGGGGCAAGTAGTAGCTCACAAAACGATTAGAATCTCAAGGATAGCTTCAGCTGACAACCTGCTGTGGTGCAAAGCCTTTACGAAAGCAGAGATAGAGTAATAGAGGGATTGGCAACGGGAGTAACTCACGTGATCATTTCACATTGATTTCATATTGATTTCCTCTCAACCATCCTTGATGCGCATTATTTCCTGGCACAACGCCCGCGAAGTAATATTACTTTTAGTTAGTTATTAGTCTCATGAGACTTTAGAATTGCGTATAGTAAGGCTACACGTGTCCTGTGCTTTATTTAAAGTGAAGTCCAAGCGTGGAAGAATTGACTGTGGTGCTCTAGAGCTTGAAAACTAGTTATTATTGGTCTGTGCCCCCTTTTAAGAAGCACTGCCGTAGCCAAATGATGTTTTGCCTACAGATCCTGCTTATTTGTGTCTATGTTGACAAACTGGCCTGCATACATTTCCTTGGTTAAATCTATTTTGTATGTTTTTTACATTTATAGCTAAAATGGAGGCTGTAAAAGACAAGAAAGTGTTATATTAGTTTGTGCCCCTTTTAAGAAGCACTACTGTAAGCCTATGATGTTTTACCTACATATCTTGTTTTGTTGTGTCTCTGTTTATCAACTAGGCTGCATAAATTCTTGATTTTGATTTTCTTAAGCATGTTTTTTTACTTTTAGCTATAAATGGAGGCTACAAAAGATGAAAAAAGTCGATGACGTAGCGCATCACAGATAGTCACATTTTTTCGACCGTTGCCAATCCCTTTCCTTACTTTATCTCTGACCAAAGGCTCTTAGCTTTCTGATGTAAGTCGATGTTTTCCCAGTTTAATTAACAAAAATGAATACGCTCTATTGGAAAAAAATTGGTTTGGAATGAGCCAAAATTCATTCAGCAATGCAAACCACGTGGCCACGTGAGCAAGTGGCTAACTAGCCTCGAATCCACCCCGATATTTTAATCGGCGTGGATTCGAGGCTAGTGGCCAACTATTATTATGAATATGTTATGATCAAGAAGAGACTTTGTACAGATTATGGGACAGTTTGCAGTCCTTGATCCTATCAAGAGTGGATCGTAGACCACAGACTGTCAGTGACATAGCCAGGACCATGGAGAGAGACCATTGCTGAGGAGGTGGGGAGGGCAAGTTCCTGTCCAATCAGATGATCCTACATGACGAAGTTGCTCGTAAAGATGCAAGTCTGATGACAAACTCAGGATGATGAGTGAGTGATAGTGTTGTTATTTAATAGCCTGATAGGATATACCTACTGCCAACATTTTCATGTACACTGTTCCTATAGGACGCATTTGATTTTGTTTGGATGGTCCAGAAGACTGTTTGAAACTTTTATATACGTGTAGTATGTTGAAGAGTGCACCAGTAGACTACCGTCATGTAGCAAGCTCTGACAAGGGCTCTAATGACACGAGTATTTGACCTTATAGCCAGGGGTCGTGTTATGGTGAAGTTGCTTAAGACTATTATAGCCATTACCTTGGTTACATGTGCAGTGTTTGAAGACGTGCTTGTGTGTGTATAGTTATTATTGTTTGGCCATAATTCGTAGTAAGTACTGTTCACGTGTTTTCTCCCTACTAGACCTGAGGATTTGTACCAACCAGGTGAGGTGGACTCCAACGAGGAGAGCTTATTTAGCGGAGCTCCACCTAGCAACCAGCGGTAGCAACGCACCCGGAGTGGATCTGATCATTATAGACAATGAGAAACTAATGCTGGAGAAGTGAGTGATAGCATGTCAGACAACTACACACATTGTAGGTCTCTTTCTGAGAGCTTTGTTGACTTGTGTAGTCATCTTGTGTTGCAAACCTCCGATTTTATCATATTTAATAGCATCTTTAATAGTGCTGCAATAATTATAGTGTGCTTAGATCAATAATAGTATTTATTTCAGGCCCAAATTGTACTTGAAAATAACCAGCTAAGCTATAACCTTCATAGTATGTGTTTGGACCTGTGCCACCACCTACTGTTTCATTATAATATTAGTGCAATAAAGTACGTGTCTATGATGTTATGCTAAAACTCCCTTCTCACCTATATAGTCTAGTTTTTTTATTGCTCCCGTTACTTGCTGCTTAGCCAGATCATATATACTATTGTATAACACTCCTCTGGTTTCTATAGATCTTTATTATTTATGTCAACAGCCGAGGGTAGCACTTCAGTGCTCTAGTTCTAATTGTAGATTGACTGATCGATTTGTCTTCTGTACTATTGTTTGATTTTTCCACCCCTCATCTTTTCTGGCCCCCAGTTATGCGGCCATTTTTCAGCCTGGCCAGGTGTTGAGGAGACAAGAAGAGGCACTGAGAATGGAGGTAGAGGTACAGAGTACATTAGCTGGAAAATGCATTTGTGTCATACTTTGTAGAGTCCCTTAAAGTCATTCATGGTCAGCTATAGTGTGTCCTATTTGAAGGTGTGCAATGTACAATCATGTACGACCCCCCCCCCACACACACACATTTAGGCCTACTATGCTGCTAAGAAAGAGAGGGGCCTCACGTAAACTGGCCACTCAGTGTGACTGTGACCATGTGACTCTTTAACCCCTCAGTTCCCGAGCCCCACCCCTCAATGTCTGACTCGGAAGAGGAGATAGACTTTGTATTCTGGGAGAAGGCGTCCACCCTGCCCTCGGACAAGACCCCAACCAAGGACCTGAACTTGTTATGAGACTGTTAAATATTATTTTGTATGTACTTCATGTCATCAGACATTTTGTTGGACTTAATAAAAAAGCTTTTTTTCCGACATGCAAGATAATAATATCAAGATTGCAAAGAGAAACCAACTGTTAAATATTACTTTGTTTGTTCTTGTACGTACCACTTCATGCCATCGTATTAACTATGTATGATGAAATTCTGTTGCAACTTTAGAACATAATAAAAAAATTCATATCGTTAACGCACAATATCAAAGAGAAGCAATTTTTAACAAATTAACTAATTAGCACTTATAGAGAAGAAATCAACAGTTGGAGTATATGCAGTAAACAGTTTTGTCTGTCCTCCGGCTACAATGACCTCTCCACTAGGAACTACTGAGCATGTGCAGCAGTATCGTGCAGTAGGCAGGTCTCCCACTTTCACCCACCTCCTGGTGTCAGGCTGGTAGAGGTGGATCGATGATCTTGGGTTGCGTCTGTCGTCTCGTCCACTAACGGCTAATAGTGACCTCCCAATACTGAGAGGAGCTGACCACATGAGTGGTACTTCCTGTAAGGTCTGCCAGAGAGTGGGTGTGTCCAGGTTCGAATGGGCCTTTGCAATCAGTTCATTGAGGTCGACGTGGTGCACTGTCTTGGTTGCACACCCAGTGTGATCCCACCCTCCCATTAGGTAGAGGGTGTTTCCTATGAGAGTCGATTTAAGTCCTGATCGTGGGTTAGGTAGTGACTGAGCAATGTACCATCTTCTCGATGCCACGTCCAACACCTCCACAGAGGAGGTAGGTTCTTCATTACGCCCACCAGCTACAATGATGTGGTTGTTGAAGGAGACAACTGTTGAGGAAGAACGAGCAATGTTCATTGGTAGGTACGGGTGAGTCCATTTCCCTGATTCAAACACTGCAAGCTGATTGGTGCGTTTGTTGTTTCTTGGATCATGTCCTCCCACCAGCACTAGTCGATTAGCGAGTGATGTCATAGCAAACCACTTGGTGGTGTACCCTGGTAGTTTGGTCCATTGATCTTGCTCGAGCTTCATCACTGTACACCTGTCACGATCATTGTCTGCACTACCTCCACCAACATACACCGTGTCACCGATAACAACACTCTGTACCGAGGTACCCATCTTGATTGGCATGTATTTTCTTCTTCTCCATTTCAGAGTGAGTGGAGGTCTCAACTCTCTGGGAGGGGGACCCTGAATAATGAATGAGTGTAATTAGGATAGTGTCTACTAACAAGCGAGTGTTACTTGTAGCAATAATTGCATGCACACTAAATCACTTTCTCTAATTAGCTTAAGAGGCCACGCCCATCAGTCTAATAGAATGTACAGTACGATTATAAGAGATCAAAGCTTCTACTATAGCTCTGCAATAATATAATGGTGCATTTTGTCTCACCAGTCTCTGCTGTTGAATGATGGCGTCTCTCCTGACCAGCTCAGCATCTTTGTGCCCAATCTGTTCCCTGTGTGCCTGTACAGGGGAACGTTGGTGGAAATCTTTGAATTAAAACACAGACGTGAATAACATTGTGGAAATTCTACAACAGAACGAGAACAACAATTTCCGCTAAAGGAAGTACATAATTATAGGCACACTCAAACGGATGTGTATTTAGCAGCTTAGCATGATTTATACAATAGCATCAATTGTTGAGGTATACTACTATTGTTGGAATCTCATCGACACACTTAGCTACATGTACGCAAACAAATATCATTATTGTAGTATAATACTAGCGTATAAGAGTGTGTGCATTTGGTGACTACTATAATACCTGTAAGAGAGCGGCCCTCTCACCTAGAGCAGCCTCTCTCTGGGAAATGAAATCAGTGATCCTTGACTCTTGTTCATTGAGTTGTCTGTCCTTGTCAGCAATCACACCATCTTTGGTGGCAGCATTAGCACGGACACTATTCAATATCTGTATAAAAAAAGGTTATTAACATGCTAGCTCGTGGAACAAAATAGCTTATAATAAACGAAATAAACTGATTCTGCTGACCTGTTGCAGTCTAGCCAGCTGAGTATATTTGTCTGCTACTTCCTCATCTTTTTGAACAAGTAGCTCATCTTTTTGTGCCAGAAGTCCGTCTTTTTGATCTAGTTGATCGTCTTTTTGCACAAGAAGTACATCTTTCTCAGTAAGTTGCTCATCTTTCTCAGTAAGTTGTTCATCTTTCTGTACTATTTGCTCATCTTTCCTCTCCAGTATCCTGTCCTTCTGGACCACCTCTCTCTGAGAACAGAGTATACAGCATGCAGTGTCAGACCCTTGCACCCACTAGCTCACTAGACTGGACTCACCTGTAGAGCCTCTATCCTCTTCTCCTTTGCCCTGAGGGTCCTGGCAGTCTTCACTCGTGCAATGTCCAGCTGGAGCAGTCCTCCGTCCATCTCCCTCCCCACCTCCTCCAGAGATGAGAGGAGCTCAGCGGTGGTCGGTCTTCTCTCTGGGGTGTTGGCCAGACACTCCCTCACCAGACCAAACAGAGGGTGCTCACGTCCACCCGCCAGACTCCTCTCAAGGAGAGCCGTGTAGGGACCTCGACGCTCAAACTCTGAGCGAGCCAGGAGGTGGTCTGGGTTGTTGGGGTCGCTGTACGTGGGGGCAAGGAGATCTCCTGGAAACACCTAGTCCAATGACACGAGTGGAAGAACATGTGAATACTGACTGTCATGATTGTTTTTATGTATGTCTGTATGTATGGAGAAAATGAGTGCACGTATATTCACAATCATACATATAAAATGCATTTGCTGAAGGTCAACAATATTAAAGGGGGATCTCCCCAACACATACAACCACACTACTTATAAGGTAATTCACTGCATAAAAGGTCACCAGGAATCTAACCTATGAATATCATTAACTACACACATACTTGTGTGAGTGCAAACAGTTGCAGCACTCCGAAAGAGAAGACGTCCAGACTGGGTCCGTACACACTGTGGCCTCTGTCAGAGAGGGCCTCGGGCGGCGTGTACACCAGTGTCCCAGGAAACCTCGTCAGAGTCCTGGCCAGTCGACCAGGCTCCAGATTCACGATACGAGAGTTACCAAAGTCTGTGATCTTGGCTCTCAGAGATGCCGTCAGTAGGACGTTCCTGGCAGTGAGGTCACGATGGACCACGGATTCACGATGCAGGTGGAGCAGCCCTCGAGCCACACAGACCAGAATGTACTGGGTGACAGAGAGGGGGATGTTGGGGGTGGACTCCAGGAGATCGTCCAGACTTGAGTCCAACCTCTCCATGACCAGGAGGGGCAGTCGAGAGCCAGTCACGAAACACAGCCCAATGAACTGGGTGATGTTGGGGTGACGGATGCGAGCCATGAGTCGACACTCTCGGCGGTAGTTCCCAGCTAGGTTGGCCACTCCACCACGCTCGTCCGTCTCCAGGAGAACCTCGTGGATCTTCTTGGCTGCATACACTTCACCATTGATCATCACCTGTGCATGGAGGCAGTCACACTTGAATAGCTAGCAGATACACTAGAGACAGTGCACAAAAACAGAGCATGCAGTGACTGACCTCTTGAACAGAGCCATAGGAGCCAGTTCCTAGAACTCTCTCCTCTCCAAAGTGCTCCACATTCTCCAGCACAAACTCCCTCAAGTTAGCATCATCTCGCAAAGAAAACATTGCTAGTTGACTCAGCTAGCTAGCTAGCGACTCACTCCAGCTTAGTCTCGCGGACCCAGCCTGAAAGAGGTCTGGCCAATTTCACCGTAGAAAGTTGTGTTGACCATGCCACAAATATCATGGCGCTCTAAGTGGCTGATAAGTGTTTGTAGTAAGTTGTGAAACCACACAGCTGCATTACTAGCTAAAAGTAGATTTAATTATGTGGTTTCACACATCTGTCCTCCAACCACTAACCACTTATCAATGCAAACAGCTACTTAGACCGCTGCACAAGTAGCTCATTGTATTTGCCAGACGATAATATATCGGCTGGTCCACGAGACTACTCCAGCTAGCTACAAGATGTACAAGATACGCCCTTTTTCCTATTCCAATGTCCAATCACATGCAATAACAGCTGAATCAGCAAACCACGTGGTCACCCAGCACCCATGGAACATAGAGCAAGTGGCTAACTATTGTCTCAGTGTTAGGTGAAGGCTTTGTCCAGTCCTATAATTTGTAGACCACAGTGACATAGCCAGGACTATGGAGAGAGACCATTGCTGAGGAGGTGGGAATGGCAAGTTCCTGGCCAATCAGATGATCCTACATGACGAAGCTGCTCGTAAAGATGCAAGTCTGATGACAAACTCAGGATGATGAGTGAGTGATAGTGTTGTTATTTAATAGCCTGATAGGATATACCTACTGCCAACATTTTCATGTTCACTGTACCCAAGTATTGTATTTGGATGGTCTGGAATAGCATGTAAACTAGTAAATAGTATGTAGAGGAGCCTACGCACGCGAGGGACTGGCAAACTGCCTATCAGTCACTTGTCTCAGCTGAAACGAGCATTGCAGCCTATCAGATATTGCTCAACGTCATATTATCCCTGTAATTGTAACCGCACTTACACTTTAGGGGATTCAGTGCATTCCATAGTAGCTGAATCTCATAGCAAAATTTAACCACATTATCTATAATGATATTCATGTTTGGTAGTGTCATAATTATGATCCATATATTCCGCTGAGACGAGTGACTGATAAGCAGTTGGCCAGTCGCTCGCGCTACGCGCCAGTCTACCTTTTTAATACCCTCGAAATATACCCGCTATATACGGTAGCTTCTTTATAGTGCATAGTGTGCTTTAATCAGTATGAAATTCATGCCCAAATTGTGGAAAATAAGCGTAGACAATATTTAAATAACACGCATAGTTTAGTACATGT